>NW_026733051.1:0-15296 GCF_028476545.2 Physella acuta
GGACTCGCTGAAAGTAAAGACGGCTAGGCTTAGGGCAAACCATCCTATCATATGCCGAGGTCATAAAAAAATTGTAATTATAAAAATAAATGGTAACTTACACAAAGCTATTAGAACAATGTTTATCATCACCGCATATAAGACAGTTGAGAGGTTTAGAATAATACTGGGTTCTGCTCCAGTTCGTCTTAGGTCAAGCCACATTTTTTGTTCGTTGTTCCAGACATCTACGTGTTTATCATCTGCGCAGGATGAATTGTGTGCTGCAGTATTCGATGCAACAGAACACAGAACTAACAAGATCTGTTATGAAAATGTTAAACATTAGTCACCCAGCCAGCAGCCCACCTCCCACCCAACCCAACCCAACCCAACCTCCCACACACCCAACCCAACCATCCCAGCCCAACCTACAACCCACCTACCCTGTCAGCTATGTATTAACTTATAAATTAGATTCCATAACAAAACTTCGATCGATCCAGCCACCCATCACCAAGGCACCGATTCAAACATCCACCCATCAACAAAGACACACAAACATCCACCCATCAACAAAGACACCGACCCAAACATCCACCCATCAACAAAGACACCCAAACATCCACCCTTCAACAAAAACACCGACCCAAACATCCACCCATCAACAAAGACACCGACCCAAACATCCACCCATCAACAAAGACACCGACCCAAACATCCACCCATCAACAAAGACACCCAAACATCCACCAATCAATAAAGACACCGACCCAAACATACACCCATCAACAAAGACACCCAAACATCCACCCATCAACAAAGACACCCAAACATCCACCCATCAACAAAGACAACGACTCAAACATCCACCAATCAACAAAGACACCCAAACATCAACCCATCAACAAAGACACCGACCCAAACATCCACCCATCAACAAAGACACCGACCCAAACATCCACCCATCAACAAAGACACCGACCCAAACATCCACCTATTAACAAAGACAACGACCCAAACATCCACCCTTCAACAAAGACACCGACCCAAACATCCACCCATCAACAAAGACAACCAAACATCCACCCATCAATAAAGACACCCAAACATCCACCCATCAACAAAGACACCCAAACATCAACCCATCAACAAAGACACCGACCCAAACATCCACCCATCAATAAAGACACCGACCCAAACATCCACCCATCAACAAAGACACACAAACATCCACCCATCAACAAAGACACCCAAACATCCACCCATCAACAAAGACACCCAAACATCCACCCATCAACAAAGACACCCAAACATCCACCCTTCAACAAAGACACCGACCCAAACATCCACCCATCAACAAAGACACCCAAACATCCACCCATCAACAAAGACACCCAAACATCCACCCATCAACAAAGACACGGAAACATCCACCCATCAACAAAGACACCGACCCGAACATCCACCCATCAACAAAGACACCGATCCAAACATCCACCCATCAACAAAGACACCCAAACATCCACCCATCAACAAAGACACCCAAACATCCACCCATCAACAAAGACACGGAAACATCCACCCATCAACAAAGACACCGACCCAAACATCCACCCATCAACAAAGACACCCAAACATCCACCCATCAACAAAGACACCCAAACATCCACCCATCAACAAAGACACCCAAACATCCACCCATCAACAAAGACACCCAAACATCCACCCATCAACAAAGACACCCAAACATCCACCCATCCACAAACAGACCCAAACATCCACCCATCAACAAAGACAACGACCCAAACATCCACCCATCAACAAAGACAACGACCCAAACATCCACCCATCAACAAAGACACCCAAACATCCACCAATCAACAAAGACACCGACCGAAACATCCACCCATCAACAAAGACACCCAAACATCCACCAATCAACAAAGACAACGACTCAAACATCCACCCATCAACAAAGACGCTGATCCAAACATCCACCAATCAACAAAGACACCCAAACATCCACCCATCAACAAAGACACCCAAACATCCACCAATCAACAAAGACAACGACTCAAACATCCACCCATCAACAAAGACACCGACCCAAACATCCATCCATCAACAAAGACACCCAAACATCTACCCATCAACAAAGACACCGACCCAAACATCCACCCATCAACAAAGACACCGACCCAAACATCCACCCTTCAACAAAGACACCGACCCAAACATCCACCCATCAACAAAGACGCTGATCCAAACATCCACCAATCAACAAAGACACCCAAACTTCCACCCATCAACAAAGACACCCAAACATCCACCAATCAACAAAGACACCCAAACATCTACCCATCAACAAAGACACCGACCCAAACATCCACCCATCAACAAAGACACCCAAACATCCACCCTTCAACAAAAACACCGACCCAAACATCCACCCATCAACAAAGACACTGATCCAAACATCCACCCATCAACAAAGACACCGATCCAAACATCCACCCATTAACAAAGACACCCAAGCATCCACCCATCAACAAAGACAGCGACCCAAACATTCACCTATCAACAAAGACATCCAAACATCCACACATCAACAAAGACACACATCTATCAGACTTTCACACACCTGTATAATTTTGTTTTGACTGAAGAGGACCATTAGCAAGCCAGACTCCCATGCTGTAAGACAATACGGTTTACAATTAATTGTAAGCAACAATTAGTTTGAATTAGTAAAAAGTTCGTTCCTATTTAAAAAGAACAGAAATTTAGAAGTTTAAAAAATATTTTATTTACGCCTATGTGCTTGTGCGTATGCGTGTGTGTATGTGTACGTGTACGTGTATGTGAACGTGTAAGTGTACGTGTACGTGTACGTGTACGTGTATGTGTATGTGTATGTGTATGTGTATGTTTATATATATATATATATATATATATATATATATATATATATATATATATATATATAACTCGAAGCGATGAAATATAGTTCTTAGCTCGAATCCCCAACGTGTAAGTATACCTCTAAGTTGTGGTCAATGATATCGTACTCACACAAGTTGGTGGATTCTTCTGGAATAGGGGGTAAGCTTTCTGTTGGTAGATTCCTGTAGATGGACGCTCGTTGGTACTCTGTCTCGGGTAGATTGTAGTACATGTGCCGGTTGAATAGACCAGTGGGCTTGTCGGAATATTTATGGACTTGTACAATCTCATCTCTATTGTTCTCTACGTCTACGTCAGGCCCGTCCCTAGCGTCGACCAGCCCAGCCTCACTCAGGCGTCTGTTGAAGCTCAGCCCACGGCTGAAAGCGAGCAGGACGTTCTGGAGCGTGTACTGGGTGAAGGTGTCCTTCCACGTGAAACCCGCCTCGATCAGGGGGCGGATCTCGTCTTTCAAGTTCTCGAACTTGTTCTCGTTCTTTTGGGCTCGGGTAAATACAGCCTGACAACTGCCGGACAGCAAGTCTGAAACATACAAACATCAACTCTGAATTATTCAAACAGCAAGTCTGAAACATACAAACATCAACTCTGAATTATTCAAACAGCAAGTCTGAAACATACAAACATCAACTCTGAATTATACAAACAGCAAGTCTGAAACATACAATCAGCAAGTCTGAAAATACAAACAGCAAGTCTGAAAATACAAACAGCAAAACTGAAAATACAAACAACAAGTCTGAAAATACAAACAGCAAGTCTGAAAATACAAACAGCAAGTCTGAAAATACAAACAGCAAGTCTGAAAATACAAACAGCAAGTCTGAAAATACAAACAGCAAGTCTGAAAATACAAACAGCAAGTCTGAAAATACAAACAACAAGTCTGAAAATACAAACAGCAAGTCTGAAAATACAAACAGCAAGTCTGAAAATACAAACAGCAAGTCTGAAAATACAAACAGCAAGTCTGAAAATACAAACAGCAAGTCTGAAAATACAAACAGCAAGTCTGAAAATACAAACAGCAATCTGAAAATACAAACAGCAAGACTGAAACATACAATCAGCAAGTCTGAAACATACAAACAGCAAGACTGAAACATACAATCAGCAAGACTAAAACGTAGAAACAGCAAGACTGAAAAATACAAACAGCAAGTCTGAAAATACAAACAGCAAGACTGAAAATACAAACAGCAAGTCTGAAAATACAAACAGCAAGACTGAAAATACAAACAGCAAGTCTGAAAATACAAACAGCAATCTGAAAATACAAACAGCAAGACTGACACATACAATCAGCAAGTCTGAAACATACAAACAGCAAGACTGAAACATATAATCAGCAAGACTGAAACGTACAAACAGCAAGACTGAAAAATACAAACAGCAAGACTGAAACATAGAAACAGCAAGTCTGAAACATACAAACAGCAAGACTGAAACATACAATCAGCAAGACTGAAACGTACAAACAGCAAGACTGAAACACACAAACATGAAGACTGAAACAAACAGCACGTTTTGAGACATACAAACATCAATCATGAAATGCAAATAGCATGTCTGAAAAACGAGTATGCAAGCAACAATATCTCAACTTTATTATGGATATATTTGTCATATCTATACACGTTTGGCAACTTTTGAAAACTATAAATATCACATAATTTACTACTTATATTTCTCTCTGTAAATATGGAGCTATTGCCCTTTTAGTTGAAAACTAGTTTTTAAATATTTTTTTCATTACAACCCTGACCCTTGCCTGCCTTCCACTAAAGATTTTATCACCATTTAAGTTAATATTGAACGTTTCAGGGTTCATGACCTTAACTCTAACACTAACACAAGAGTCAGCACTTACTTCTTACATTAACCCAAAAGTCAGACCTTAACTCTAACACTAACCCAAAAGTCAGACCTTAACTCTAACACTAACTAAAGAAAAAGACCTTAACTCTAACAGTAACCCAAGAGTCAGACCTTAACTCTAACACTAACTAAAGAGCCAGACCTTAACTCTAACTCTAACCCTAGAGTCAGCACTGACTTCTTACAATAACCCAAAAGTCAGACCTTAACTCTAACACTAACCCAAAAGTCAGACCTTAACTCTAACACTAACCCAAAAGTCAGACCTTAACTCTAACACTAACCCAAAAGTCAGACCTTAACTCTAACACTAACCCAAGAGTCAGACCTTAACTCTAACACTAACCCTAGAGAAAGATCTTAACTCTAACACTAACCCAAAAGTCAGACCTTAACTCTAACACTAACACAAAAGTCAGACCTTAACTCTAACACTAACCCAAAAGTCAGACCTTAACTCTAACACTAACCCAAAAGTCAGACCTTAACTCTAACAATAACCCAAAAGTCAGACCTTAACTCTATCACTAACCCAAAAGTCAGACCTTACATCTAACACTAACCCAAAAGTCAGACCTTAACTCTAACACTAACCCAAATGTCAGACCTTAACTCTACTAACCACAGAGTCAGATCTTAACTTTAACACTAACCCAAAAGACAGACCTTAACTATAACACTAATCCAAGAGACAGACCTTAACTCTAACACTAACTAAAGAGTCAGACCTTAACTCTAACACTAAATAAAGAGTCAGACCTTAACTCTAACACTAACCAAAGAGTCAGACCTTAACTCTAACACTAACCCAAGAGTCAGACCTTAACTCTAACACTAACCAAAGAGTCAGACCTTAACTCTAACACTAACTAAAGAGTCAGACCTTAACTCTAACGATTACCCAAGAGTCAGACCTTAACCGTTAAACTAACTAAAGAGTCAGACCTTAACTCTAACACTAACCCAAGAGTCAGAACTTAACTCTAAAACTAACCAAAGAGTCAGACCTTAACTCTAACACTAACCCAAAAGTCAGACCTTAACTCTAACACTAACCCAAAAGACAGACCTTAACTCTAACACTAACTAAAGAGTCAGACCTTAACTCTAACACTAAATAAAGAGTCAGACCTTAACTCTAACACTAACCAAAGAGTCAGACCTTAACTCTAACACTAACCCAAGAGTCAGAACGTAACTCTAACACTAACCAAAGAGTCAGATCTTAACTCTAACACTAAATAAAGAGTCAGACCTTAACTCTAACACTAAATAAAGAGTCTGAATTAACTCTAACACTAAATAAAGAGTCAGACCTTAACTCTAACACTAACCCAAGAGTCAGAACTTACTTCTATTGTACGACCCCTTTACAGGCGATATGTAGTGGGTACCTGGTTGAATTCTGGAGAATGACGTCTGCCAGCGATTGATGACGTCACGCTTCCACTTTAAGCTAAGATTGGAAATAAATAAAATGTACCCAATTAAATGCCCCATCCTGTTAGAAATGAACACCAGTTAACGTTTTCGTAAATCATTTAAGTATGCAATACAGAGTGGGGATGGTAGGGTATGGTTAGAGTCTGTAGAGTAGGGGAGACGATATCACGGTATGAAATGGTCATGTATCAAGGTCAAAAATTGAGTTTATTATTTTGGTTTTTTTAAGGCAATTCTAAACTTCGAACTGATCTTTTCATTGATATAAAATTTATTTTTTAAAGCAATATTATAATACAGTACTGTTTAAAGAATAGTCAAAAACAGTTTCTTTGTACTACGACCTTTATCCATATGTTCTCTGACCATAGTGGCTTTGATCATTGGTGGTTAGACCATAGTGGCTTTGATCATTGGTGGTTAGACCATAGTGGCTTTGATCATTGGTGGTTAGACCATAGTGGCTTTGATCATTGATGGTTAGACCATAGTGGCTTTGATCATTGATGGTTAGACCATAGTGGCTTTGATCATTGGTGGTTAGACCATAGTGGCTTTGATCATTGGTGGTTAGACCATAGTGGCTTTGATCATTGGTGGTTAGACCATAGTGGCTTTGATCATTGGTGGTTAGACCATAGTGGCTTTGATCATTGGTGGTTAGACCATAGTGGCTTTGATCATTGGTGGTGAGACCATAGAGGCTTTGATCATTGGTGGTTAGACCATAGTGGCTTTGATCATTGGTGGTTAGACCATAGAGGCTTTGATCATTGGTGGTTAGACCATAGTGGCTTTGATCATTGGTGGTTAGACCATAGTGGCTTTGATCATTGATGGTGAGACCATAGAGGCTTTGATCATTGGTGGTTAGACCATAGAGGCTTTGATCATTGGTGGTTGTGGTTAGACCATAGTGGCTTTGATCATGGATGGTGAGACCATAGAGGCTTTGATCATTGGTGGTTAGACCATAGAGGCTTTGATCATTGGTGGTTAGACCATAGTGGCTTTGATCATTGGTGGTTAGACCATAGTGGCTTTGATCATTGGTGGTTAGACCATAGTGGCTTTGATCATAGTAGCTTTGATCATTGATGTGACGAAACAAAACAAGACTTACTTTGGTGCCAGAACAAATTATTGTGTAATGAAACAAAACAAGACTTACTTTGGTACCAGAACAAATTATTGTGTGATGAAACAAAACAAGACTTACTTTGGTACCAGAACAAATTATTGTGTGATGAAACAAAACAAGACTTACTTTGGTACCAGAACAAATTATTGTGTGATGAAACAAAACAAGACTTACTTTGGTACCAGAACAAATTATTGTGTGATGAAACAAAATAAGACTTACTTTGGTACCAGAACAAATTATTGTGTGATGAAACAAAACAAGACTTACTTTGGTACCAGAACAAATTATTGTGTGATGAAACAAAACAAGACTTACTTTGGTACCAGAACAAATTATTGTGTGATGAAACAAAATAAGACTTACTTTGGTACCAGAACAAATTATTGTGTGACGAAACAAAACAAGACTTACTTTGGTACCAGAACAAATTATTGTGTGACGAAACAAAACAAGACTTACTTTGGTATCAGAATAAAGTACTCCGCGCCCCAACCGGAAGCTGGTATGGCCAGGAAACTGGCAGTTGAGTGGAACGACACCGGCATAAACACCGTCATCCCAAATTTGAACTTTCCTTTGGCGACAATAGACGTGATGGGGCCACTGATTGATGTTCTGGGACACAATAAGAGCGGTTTAAAGCAGAAATTCACAGTCTCACGTCATCAACATTCACAGTCCCACGTCATCAACATTCACAGTCCCACGTCATCAACATTCACAGTCCCACGTCATCAACATCCACAGTCTCACGTCATCAACATTCACAGTCCCACGTCATCAACATTCACAGTCTCACGTCATCAACATTCACAGACCGATGTCGTAAATATTAACAGTCCGACGTCGTAAATTGTCATAGTGTATATTTGAAGCCATAGTCCAGACTGCAGATATATCCGCTGAACCTACCGATATGAAGCGCTAACTTACAGAAAACGAAAAGACTTACAACTATACTATTTCCGCTGGAGCTTCTAATATATAGAAAACGAAAAGACTTACAAATATTTCCGCATGAACCTTCCGATATAAAGAGCTAACTTACAAATATTTCCGCTGAACCTTCCGATATAAAGAGCTAACTTACAAATATTTTCGTTGTCCATTCCGATATAAAGAGCTAATTTACAAATATTTCCGCTGGACCTTCCGATATAAAGAGCTAACTTACAAATATTTCCGCTGAACCTTCCGACATAAAGAGCTAACTTACAAATATTTTCGCTGTACCTTCCGACATAAAGAGCTAACTTACAAATATTTCCGCTGAACCTTCCGACATAAAGAGCTAACTTACAAATATTTCCGCTGTACCTTTCGATATAAAGAGCTAACTTACAAATATTTCCGCTGTACCTTTCGATATAAAGAGCTAACTTACAAATATTTCCGCTGGACCACGTAAGAAGTGACCTGCAAACGGTCGAGAGCGACTCTTTCAAAAACGGGGTTTCGCCACGTAGGAGCCGTGACGTAAACATTGAATTTATTCATCATGGTTGAGTACATCATTAGGATGGGTTGGCCTTCAGGCATGTATGGGAACTGTACCAGAAATTCCACTCCCATTTGTGAACCTTGAGCTGCAGTGGGGGAAAATGTGGAGCTTGTGAACGTATGATGTCTACACAATGTTAACTTTTAGACAAATGTTTCACTAATATAGCCCAACTCTTCGGCTGAGTATAAAATTCCTTAATCTGTTAGTAACAGAAAACTAGTGAAAAATCACGATATAGCGTTGGTTATTATTCCAGAATTTTACAGCAGTAACAAAAACCAGTAAAACCATGGCGTAGTCTGCTGAGCCGTTCCGGAAACCACAGGAAATACTGTAAACCATCATTTATTTGCCATATTATTTAAAATACATAATGTTTAAAAATGTGCTTGGACTGATTTTAGTTGCATTTTGTATACTGTTTTGCTAATTAGTTTGTATTTCTAATTATTTTAAGTGTATGTGCTAATTATTGCTGCACTAAACATTGTTCTAGTTCTTCTTACTACTTTTAACTTAGGTAAATCTAATCGTCTTATTTTACAAGATCTAAATCTAGTTGTCGCAAATCTTCTGCAAGTTTTTTTTCCCCAGGTTTCTTTAAAAACATCAATTACTACACTCGAGTTTATTAATAATATTTAGATGTAGTAATTGTGTTAATACTCTGTCAATTAAACTTTAAATTAAGTTAAAACATTAATTTTTATTTCAACGGTTAAATAAACTATGGTTTACAGTAACGAATTTTACCGAAACTCAACACACATTATCAGATAATTTCCGACGCTATATCGTGAGATTACCCGGATGTCTACACAGACTTAGATATCTAAATTCTAGATCTAGAGCTAGATTCTAGCCTTCTAGATGTCTATGTGTCTTGACTCTCTAGACATATTTACCTTCAACTTTCGAGACTAATGCTAAGCATACACTAGCAAAAATGTTGAGCATCCTTGAAAAATGTGTAGGAGCCATAAAACTGCTTGCTTGTATGCTCAATGTACACATAAATGTGTAGCCTTTACACCCTGTTACAAAACTTGAGGCAGTCAACCGAAATGGGCAACATGTTTAGGTGCTGATGGTTACACTGTTATCAGTATCCTAGCAGGATGGGTCTGTTCAAAGCTCGTGTAAACCAGCGCTTTGTGAGTTTCTGTTTTCTCTGTTTGCTTTTGCGCACCAAGTTTTTTTAAATTTATTGTTCCGGAGTTTTCCCATGCCGCAGTCGATGACGTCATTAGCTGAAGAATTTCGAGAAAGTAAATTGATACATGGTTTCTTTGTATAAAAAATAAATTCCACAAAACACCCCTCTTGACGTCCCACTAAATGGGGCATATCTCTGTATGAATAAGTGAACCCTTTCACAAAATATGCGTTTTTGTTTTAAATGAAATGCACGCGAGCGAGAAAAGTCTCAAAGGTATTTGAGAGGCCCATTAATTAATTTAAAAATCATGCACGGCGTAGTTACAATTAATATAGTTATAAAATCCTGTCTGTCTGTTTTTTTTTTCGGACTTTACTTAAGATTGGAAGAAAGTCTACCGCCCCCCCCCCCCCCCCCAGAACGAGATGGATTTTATATAATGAACATACACTTTTACTAGTGTCCGCCCCCCGAAAAATGTTGACCCCCCCCCGAAAATTTTAAGTGCCTCCCCCCCCCCCCCCCGGAGAAAAAAGTCTGGAAGAAACACTGAATGTAGCCTTAAACTCAACAAATTATTTTCAAGTTCTCTGGATCTGGAACTTTTATAGCATTGATTCAAAAAGATTAAATTTCTGAATAAATTTTAGGCTGATGTTCTACAAAATAGAACATAATATATTCGGTAGATGTACAGTATAAAATAAAATAAAAATGTAATAGAAAATCCTAAATAGGTCATTTTGGGTAGTCAACTTCATTTTCGTCTAAACAACTACGCATCGAATTGAACAATTGAATTTCAATTTGGTTACGTTTAAGATATATAATTCATTAAATACATGCCTAGATATTTCTAGGCATGTTTTTATATTATTTATAATTTTAAATCGACTAAAAATGGGACAGATGAGTCTTATATTTCGGGATGGCAAGAGACTAATATTATGTATATTTTAAAATCGCCATTGAAATTAGTAAACCGGAAGAAGATGCTGAAACTATCCAACTTCCTGTTTAGTTAAAAATTAGGATTTTTAGGCTTATGCTTGTGAAACAAATTTAACTTTTCTATGCGTATTGTAAGCGGGCGGCAGCAGGCGATACGGGCCATAGAAACTAATGTACGTAGATGATAAGCATGCATTTATAATAAATGCATTTGTAATAAACACACTTTGCCTTATAACAATATTGAAAGAGATTCTTTAAGTTTATGGTTTAAAATAAAAGGCTACGTTTGACGATTTAATTAAAGTATTAGCGTTTGAAGGCTGATTGATGAGTAATGAATGTGTAATTAGTTAAATATCTTTTAGAGTCGACTTAACTAGTAATGTACAATGACTAAGCCAACGGCAACCGGGAAGGGGGGGGGGGGGGAAGAGCTGGTAGTGTCAAATTCACAAATTATGAATTACTGAGAAGTAGCAAATAAAACAACTAAATAGCGGCGTATGCTTACTGCGCGGGTCAGTTCGTAATAACTATTGCCCTAATTAATTTTGCTTGAAATGTAAAGAAAATTTCAAGGGAACTTATCAAGATATTTAGACATTGAAATATATTTTATTGGTTATGTCCCTTATTGTAGACATAATTGGCGCTAATCTAAACTAGTTGGCTTATTCTATTTTAATGATTTTAAGAGAGAAATATTGAAATACACCTACAGAGAAAACAGCCCTTCCTAACGTATGCAACATTCACTGAACAAAATAGACTAAGCATTTTACATTGTACAGATAATGTTTGCATGCGTGTATGAATTAATGTCTACTTTAAGTAGTTGCATATTGACACGCGTTCTCGGATGAGTGGCGATTGTTATCGTTATAGCCTTGTATTTTAAACATTATGATTTGTGTTACTGGCTAATTTAATTTCATTTATGTACAAGCAAAAGGGTAAAGTTTAGGTCGTGTTATTTTATTAAATGCAATATCTTCTTAGTTTTTGGTGTAAACAATGTGAAATATGTTGTCCAATATATCAAAAGCTCGTTGTTTTCTGTTATTTTTTTCTCCGGAATTAAAGTTGCATAAAAGGAACAAACTTGTGGTCTGCCCATATTTTTTTTAAATAATATACTAAACAATTATCTAATCATTTTTTTTATTAACGGCTATATTCATTGACGTTAAAATTTTACAAAAAAAACGGATAATAATTCTCTACAATCCCACTGATTCTTAGCAGAAAATATTCATTAAACTTAAGTTTTGGGAATAAGCGACATGTTGAATGTGAAACTCGAGCTTTGGGAATAAGCGACAAGTTATTAGGTCAACAAGTTAGAAAATATAAATGTTTGTTGTAGTTACTAAATTTGTCTTTATTTGGAATACGTATAAATCTTTGTCACACGGTCAGAAACACACGGTATTATAATTCAAGCGATGAGTTTTCCGCGAATTATTGTGCCTAAAATCTAAATTCTAAAAGAAAGTTTGCATGTTTTAACGTTTTTTTCTTCCTTAACATTAAATTTCTCTTAGGTCTATCTCATCTTTTAATATGTATTCATTATTGATTTTCTTATATAAACTTATATAAACTATTTTTTTTTCAAAATTAATGGGCTTTTTTTTAAATTTTAATATGTTGGAATTTTTTGAAGGTTTTACTATTGAGTAGATATGCAATTGGACATTATTAATTGTATTATGCTAGGGAGCTGACAAAGATATCGTGCCAGTCAAATGACATTAACTAATTGTACTTATTGTTTGATAGTTTTTGGAAGAGTAATACACAAAATTTTATATGAACATTAGTCAGACATATAATGTTGCAAAATGACGAGATGAAATATATACAGCTCTACAAGTTTCGCAAGCTACAACCCTTCTAGGTTTCATTGAATTGAATAATCTTTAACGTAGGCCGTTTCATTTTAATGATCCTTAGAATTTATATATATATATATATATATATATATATATATATATATATATATATACACATAGATTAGTAGGTTAGGTGGCAGAATTTTTACATAGTAGCTTATGAGGAAGCATTGAAATAGAGAGAAGCATGCTTCTTAGACTTTCGATTTTTTAAAACATCCTAAAGACCTTATCGTTAAAGTTTCATGCGTTTAACGTACATCAAAATGAGCGTAATTAAATCCTTTATCGATCGGTATTAGTTTTAACGTATGGCAAAAATTATACGGACAATAAACTTTAAAAAACCTCAAGCTCATTACAGCCGACAAGTTGATTTTTCGATTATTTCCCTTGGTTTTATTTCTACAGTAGAAACAATACTTCGCTATGCGCTCAAAAATCAACGCGCCTATATAGACAAAACGTTTCTCTTTTCGGCAGACCATGCCTGTTTAATGTTTTAATAAAGATTTAATGTGAACAATCATACAATCCTCAGCGGTATTTTAAAGACCCTAGATGAACTTAAAAAAGTGTAGTGCATCATTTAAATTAACTATAGCCAATGTGTAAACGTACTTGTAGATTTAGGTGTAAGGCTTGGTGAATATTCAGGTGAGATTGTAAATGTTGGAAATAGTGAAAACAAAAAAAAGGATGTAATTGATAGTGTTTTGGTAGCTGTAAAGCTGTGAGTGTAAGTGTACGGGTCGATGTATGGGTATTACGTAATGCGATAAGTATGCGTGTGGGTGCGGGAAAGTCGCGGATTTGTGTGTATTTTTTATGAACTTAAAACTGTATTAAATTTCCGTTTGTCTATTACATAAGGTAAAAACGAATTGTAAAAAAAAGATGTAAACGAAAGTTGACGAAATAATGTGTGTACTTAAAATGTAGGTGATGGTGTGGGTAGATGGTGAGTTGTACACATAATGCGATAAGTGTGCGGACGGGGGGGGGTGAGGGAAAAGTCACGTAGTTGTGTGTATTTATTATAAACGTTACTATATTATATTATTTCCATATGTATATTATATGAAGGTTAGATAAATGCGATAAGTATGCCTGGGGATGCGGGAAAGTCTCGAAGTCGTGCGTATTTAACTGTATTAAATTATGTCCGTATATATAAAACATCAAGTCTTTAAAAATAATTTAAACGAGTTTAAAGAACCCACATAAATAGAAGTGTCACGCTTAAAATATAGATCGATATTTTAGTATCTAAGAGAGTATGTTTGATAATATAGGTACCAGAGATACTTATGTCCATACTATTTGTTTGATCACATTTATACATTAGGAGGTTATTTTGTTTTACATGCGTGTTTAAAGGGGGTGGGTTATAGAGCGATGATAATTTCGACGTTTATCGCAAAATATGGAAAAATTAGGTGGGGTGAATTGCTAAGGTTAACATCATGGGGTGATATTTTAAAATGAAGAATTTTAATATAATCTACACAAAAGACCGCTCCTATACACATGCGACTATATTTTTTTCAAAATCTATTTAAAGCTTTACTTACCAAAAGGGTGTAGGCGGCTGCGAGTATCCGTACCACATTATCCTCTTGTATCCCGAGGTAATTAAAACATATGTATTATTTAGTATGTCCTATGTGTTTAAACATAAACACACACGGAAAAGAAGATGTGAGTCCGAATAACTTTAATTCAATTCATTTGAACGCTAACACTGATTACCTCAATGAAAGAAATGGCCAAGATGAATTACTTAAAATGCCCAAATAATATTCATTTAAAAGCACGAACTTTTATCACAGCACTTAAACAAAATATCCGGAAAACAGGGTCCAGCGTATACAATCATGTGGTTTTAAATTAAGCCATATGATTGGTCACTATAAAAAAACAATCTTTAAAATGAAGGCACTATTAGTTATATTTAAAACCAATGGATAGTTCGTTTTTTCTCAATATGGGTGGAGCTTCCAATTTTGACTGAAATAGTAGAACCCGATCGCAAAATTAGCCCGCGCATTACCTGTTTAACACAAGTCCGATTGGTCGCCTTTCATCTTCGCACCTTTTTCGTCCATACAACCCCCCCCCCCCCCCCCCCCGTTACGCACAGAGGGCACCCTTTAACAAATCTTGCTAGACGCTTGTCTCTGACTTACATAACATTCGTCTGATACGCTTCAGCAGGTTACACGCTTGGTTTTTGAATCTTGAGTTCAAGGACAGGTCCGGGTAGGGGTTGGGGAAAGAAGGGAGTGGGGATTATCTTACTTAACGAGTTACTGATAGTGTTTTAAAACAAATATATTCAGTGGCAGCATTGGTACAGTCGAATTCACAAAT
>NW_026733052.1:0-140330 GCF_028476545.2 Physella acuta
TCCCATGGACAAAATATGCCATGGACAAAATATCCCATGGACAAAATATCTCATGGACAAAATATTTCATGAATAAAATATCCCATGGACAAACTATCTCAGACAAAAAAATCTCGGACAAAATGTCTTAAAACAACAAAGACAAAATATCTCAGAAAATATATACCAGACAAAATATCTCAGACAAAATATACCATAAACTATATCTCAGACAAAATATATCATGAAGTATCTCAGGACAAGTGTACCAAGTTCCCAATGTCTGTCTACTTCCATTCCTTTACCATGTTCAATTACAGCGACACATTTTCCTGGAGCTTATAGAAATACAATGTTCACCCCACCCCCTTTTCATACCATGACCCACACTGATGATTGTCCTTAATATCACCACCATCACCCCCCCCCCCCAGGCCTTGAAATGTCGCAACAAATGTTGTTAATTGATAACCCGTTAACATCCTGTCTGACACCCGCTATGTTTGAAGTGGAGTCATCAATTTTAAAAACCCTAATTACGGAGCGGTACAAACGGAATAAAACATGGTTTAACCTTGAAATACGTTACATTAATAAACCAGTGTCAGCATGACCTAGAGGCGTATAGAGGTGTGGGGTAATAGAGGTGTGTGGTAATAGAGGTGTGTGGTAATAGAGGTGTGTGGTAATTGGGGGTGTGTGGTAATTGGGGTGTGGTATTAGAGGTGTGTGGTAATAGAGGTGTGTGGTAATTGGGGTGTGGTAATAGAGGTGTGTGGTAATAGAGTGAGGTGTGTGGTAATAGAGGTGTGTGGTAATAGAGTGAGGTGTGTGGTAATAGAGTGGGGTGTAGGGTGTGGGTTAAAAGAGTTTTGTGAGTGGTTACACCAACTGTAACATTAAAATAAATACTCGGTCACGCTAAGTTACGACATACGTGACCGTCCATTTGAATTTTTTTTACATTTTTATTTTGCAATGACGTACATTTGTCTATTTACACAAGAATTAGACTTGTAGATTTCCCGCACTGAAAAGAGCAGAGATTTTTACATTCTGGACCAACTTTCAATTAGATTGATTGGATATAGGATTGAATGAATTAGACGAGCGAACTTGCAACATAAGCGGAAAAATGTCCTTACAGAATAACAAAACAAAAGGCACTCAGTAGGCTGATATTGATCAGGTCATTTGGTATTTAACCGGTCTTGTTGTATTTAACCGGTCATTTTATATTTAACCGGTCATTTTGTATTTTACCGGTCATTTTGTATTTAACCGGTCATTTTGTATTTAACCGGTCACTTTGTTTTTAACCGGTCATTTGGAATTCACCCGCTCATCTAGTATTTAACCATCCTGTTGTATATAAAAGGTCATTTGGATTTTAACCGGCTATCGAGAGATGCACGAGCTTTGAGTAGCATTTTTAATTTCAAAGCTGCATATTCTTGACTTTAAAGCTGCACATTATTAGCTCCATGGCTTCAAACTCTTAGATCTAAAACGACACACAGGTCACTAAGTTACACGTAGTTCACATCCAAACGATGCATCCGAAGTTCCACACCTTAGTTGGTTTAAAAAATGATACAAGTTATCCGAACAAAATATCCGGTCACAATTCATCAATACCGAATGGCACATAATTACAAGTTTGGATTTGAATTAATCTGTTTTCATCTTGAAAGAGTTGTTGCTATTTTGTGTAAAAGAAAAAAAAATAAACGCAGAAAATAGTTTTGGTAATAAATATTGATTCGCAACGGACATTGAAAAACTGAAAGTGTCAAAAAATAGAGGTAGGCGGCCTTTTAGAGTATCTTGCCCTTGACCTAAATTAATATCAGCGGCGGGGGTTTATAATATCGATCCATGGGCGGACCCCCAAACTTGACCCCCCCCCTTTCTAGTACATACCATAATAGAAATGATTGGTACCTTGGTTTACTGGTCGAGTTCACAGCGCCCCAGCTATGCTAGTTGTTAGGAATCTGGTCTTATGTTAAAAAAAATATAGTCTAATGACCTCGAGAACAGGCCCATCATCATCACCACCATAATCATCCGTCACGACCCCCGCCCCCATAAAACATTTGTCGTTAGATCCTGAAGTAAGGCAGACAAGAGAGTTCATAAATGCCAGACAATTTTTTTTTAGAACCGAGTTTTTTATTTGGTGAGTGGGGGGAGGGGGGAAGATGGTATTTGTATAGTTAATTAATGTGGTTGGAGAGATTGATCCACTTTTAACTGTAAACAGGGGGTAACAACCTGTAACTTTGATAAGGCAGATACAAATGATCTTTTTTACTTTTTTATTTCCTTTTTTTTAACTTGTGGGGAAAAAAACTTTAATGTGTGTGGACGTGTAGTTGTGAAGGTGTGGGATGGTGAGGTTGGGAGAGTGAGGTGGGGGTGGGAGGAGATGGATGGGCGAGGTGGCATATGGGAGGTGTAGTGTGGGAGGTGGGGGGTGGGGTGGAAAGTGGGAGTGTGTGGGGAGGTGGGGGGTGGCAAGTGGGAGTGTGTGGGGAGGTGGGGAGGTGGGGGATGGAATTCGGGAGTCGGAAGTGAGAGGTGGGGGTGTCAACTGAGAGGAAGAAGGTGGCGAATTGGAGGTGGGAGGTGTGTGGGAGGTGGGGGTTGGGGTGGCAACTGGGAGGTGGTGAGAAGAAGGTGGCGAATTGGAGGTGGGAGGTGTGTGGGAGTGGGGGTGGGGGTGACAACTGGGAGGTGGTGAGAAGAAGGTGGCGAATGGGAGGTGGGAGGTGTTACTGTTTAGAAGAAAAACATTCCGAGGACTATTTAGGACGTAACTAAAACCTCAATACGTCTAATCATCAGACTGACGGCAACTTTAAATTCCATTAAAAAAATTTCAGGCCATCGAATTTTGCACAAAGTTTATAAGTCTTTCGGAAGTTGATCTATCAGGATTTTTTACACATTTTAGGTTTTGAAAATAAATAATTCACAAAAAATAAAATGGTTACAATTGCGCGCTTCATAGTGAGAGCCAATGGGGGCTGTGTTGACTTCTTATCCAACCATGTATCTATTTAGCGGGAAAAATAATAAAACCAATTAAAGACATTCTCATTACAGAGACCCCTTAAGGTGGGGGTGGCGAGCTTGCAGCTCTGCATTTATTTATAAGAATTTATATATATATACATACACGAATATGTGTGGGTGTGTCTGTGTGTGAATATAAATATACATGGCAATCCTAATTTTCTGAATAGTGTTGTTGTATGTTAGAGGAAATGTTTGCACTAACATGTCGATGTCTATGTGCTCACTAGATCAACAATATGTAAACGCATGACTCCACATATTGAGCCTGAAAAGCTCACAAACATTTTTTTAAAAAAAAGTACATTTATTATTAAACAAAGTTAGCGTTGGTGTAATCTTATGGGATGTATAAAAATATAGGATAAGTTCAGTGGGGAAAAAATTAGTGCATTGGTTTTGTTTTTGCAGGTTATCAAATAATAAAAAAAGAAATAATGCTATACATGTACACAAGAGGGGGGGGGGGATGATGTGGGCGTCAACTGGAATATTACGAAAAGAATGTTAAAGAGTAGATGACGTCAATTGAAATATTAAAGACTAGATGACGTCAACTGGAAAGTTAAATAGGAGAGGATTAGACCTCTACTAGCTTATGAGTCTGAGAAATCTGGAAATTGATCACTTTTTTGTTTTTGTTTTTCTTCTCCCTTGTTGCATCCTAAGATAGACATCACGATCAACTTCCCTCACTTCAAGAACATCCATAACCTACGCCACCCCTCCCTGCAACAGCCTCCCTTACCAACGCCACCCCTACAACCACCTCTTCAAAGTACCACCTCTCTTATCTGCGCCACAAAATAACAACAGATACAATAACATAACAACAGATACGCACCATAACAACAGATACCACAACATAACAACAAATACCACAACATAACAGCAACAGATACCACAACATAACAACAAATACCACAACATAACAACAACAGATATCACAACAACAACAACAGATACCACAACATAACAACAACAGATACCACAACATAACAACAACAGATATCACAACATAACAACAACATATACCACAACATAACAACAACAGATACCACAACATAACAACAACATATACCACAACATAACAACAACAGATACCACAACATAACAACAACATATACCACAACATAACAACAACAGATACCACAACATAACAACAACATATACCAC
This sequence comes from Physella acuta, assembly GCF_028476545.2. NCBI lineage: Eukaryota > Metazoa > Mollusca > Gastropoda > Physidae > Physella > Physella acuta. The sequence goes on from NW_026733052.1 coordinate 4,237, forward strand.
AACATAACAACAACAGATACCACAACATAACAACAACAGATACCACAATATAACAACATATAACACAACATAACAACATATACCACAACATAACAACAGATACCACAACATAACAACAACATATACCACAACATAACAACAGATACCACAACATAACAACAACAGATACCACAACATAACAACAGATACCACAACATAACAACAACAGATACCACAACATAACAACAGATACCACAACATAACAACAACAAATACCACAACATAACAACAGATACCACAACATAACAACAACAGATACCACAACATAACAACAACAAATACCACAACATAACAACAACAGATACCACAACATAACAACAACAGATACCACAACATAACAACAACAGAAACCACAACATAAAACATAGATACCACAACATAACAACAACAGATACCACAACATAACAACAGATACCACAACATAACAACAACATATACCACAACATAACAACAACAGATACCACAACATAACAACAACATATACCACAACATAACAACAGATACCACAACATAACAACAACATATACCACAACATAACAACAACAGATACCACAACATAACAACAACAGATACCACAACATAACAACATAAACCACAATATAACAACAACAGATACCACAACATAACAACAGAAACCACAATATAACAACAACAGAAACCACAACATAACAACAACAGAAACCACAACATAACACCAACAGATACCACACCTTACCCCTACCATGTCCTAAAATCAGCGCACGATCCCAAATTCTAACAACGTTCTGCTACACACGGTGGGATTTACAAGCCCATGTTTAGAGGGTTATGCAACCGGTAACCGGCAACAGGCTGCCGGCTGCACGGATTACCAAAAGCCCCCCCCCCCCCCCTCAGCACGTACATATTCCAAACACGCATGTCTGTGGGCACGCCTTCAGACGATCAGTGAAAAAAATCATTTTCCGGCTGAATTTCGTGCTGATATTTCTCAATATGTGCTCTGGTCAGTTATATGTCATGTTTATCTGACCTTATGTAAAGTAAGGACACGAGAACTTGAGGTCTGAAAAGACAACATAATGACATTTCTAAGTGCATCTTTTTTATGGAGGGGGTGGTGGGGGGAAGAAGTTAGTTTGATATGCTAATTTAAAAATGTAGAAGTATTTAAATCTTTATGAATTTTTAAAACAAATTAAAATCTTCAATTTCAATTTTCATTGAAAATATTAAGAATCAAAAGGTCTCTTTTCATAATGTACTAATGAAACAATCGAATTAATGAGGTTTGTTTAATCAGATTCATTAATATTCTTCTTTCTTTTTCGTTCTTAATTGCGATGTTGGACCGAATTTCCTCCAACGCAAGTATTAAGTGTCAAGCTGTTCTTCGCCATATAGGCAGTTGACTCCGATTTCAGCCTGCTTTTCTTTCTGGATTTGTTTATATAGCTTTTGTCCATTCAAGAACAAACTAGACAGCAGTTGTTTGATTTGATATTTTCCCCAGTTATCGAACCTCATCTGCCGGAATAAATCGATCACTTGATAGGAATTATAGCAATGCCTCAACATTACACACACACACACACACACACACACACACACACACACACACACACACACACATACATATATATATATATATATATATATATATATATATATATATATATATATAGTGTTGTATTCATCTGAGTTTGGTGGTGTTATTTACACCCAAAACATGACAAAGGTGACATTTGTAAAGTTGTAACATTGGTGAAGGAAGCTATTTTTAACTTACACAATTAAGACAGTCACGTTTGTAACTAAATATCTACCAGTATAACGCCTCGGGCAGTCAGAAAAAATTGACAAACATTTCTTGAAAAAAAAATGTTTTAAAATGGAATGTTATAGTTATAAATTAAACATAAGTAGCCAGTAAAACCATTAATAATATCAAGCTTTTAAAATGCCTACAAAAATTGGTAGATTTATGAAGATTTTATAGTAAAAATAACACCGTTGTTTTAGAAATCGTTTTCTTTGTTGTTTTTTTTGTGTCGAGTCGCTGGTATAAGTTATCCCATAAATTCTGAGTTTGTCTTTTATCGTGTCTATCTTGTAATTATCTTTACCTCTCCATTTACATATCCCCATTAATTTTTTTTTGTTCCTTCCGTGTCATGTTTAGGAACAAGCGCTATGTATGCTCTGTTAAAATATGTACCACAATTATCTCTTTCATGTATGTCTTGAAATTAAAATTCTAAAAAGGAGTATTGAATAAATCATTTTTAAACGTTTTATAGAATTCACTTCTTAGTCCGTCTGGTCCTGGAGCTATATTTAGTTTGAATCCGCCTATCGTCTTGAATAGTCTCTCTGGAAACTTAATTGGACGTTGATTTTGGTAGTCATCTTTGTCTAGCACTGTATGTAATTAAGGCATTGTTCCTGTGTCTAGCCTTCTTATGTAATTAAGGCATTGTTCCTGTGTCTAGCCTTCTTATGTAATTAAGGCATTGTTCCTGTGTCTAGCCTTCTTATGTAATTAAGGCATTGTTCCTGTGTCTAGCCTTCTTATGTAATTAAGCTTTTGTTCCTGTATTTCGTAGTCCTTGTCTTCCTCGTTGAAGAGAGATTTTTATAGTATAAAATAAACTGACGTTTTCTACTTTCTATGTCAGTTGTTATGCTTTAATTTATCATCCCAACGATGATTTAGTGTTCAATGTAATTTGTAATAGTTAAAGGAAATTCACATGTTTTCGAATTTCGTGTTGCATTTAAAAGTTGCTATTATAAAGGTTTATATTCGCAACATTTCCGCACTTAGATAAAGATATAAGACTGCCTCGATTTTTAAAATTTTAAAAACCTCGTATTGAGTCGCCACATCTCAGGATTAAAATTTTCTCTTGATAGAAATCTTAAGACTTCTTTATAGAAATCTTAAGACTTAATATCGCTAGTCTCCCCTCGTCAAAAAATCCACTAGAGTATTATTTGATCTCTTATAAACATCCGTTTCATCAGTTAAATGTGCAAACGATCAGAGTTTCTTCCAGGCATCTCTTCGGAAAGTCTACCGCCCCCCCCCCCCCCCCACCGAACGAAATGGAATATATCAAGTGCCCCCCGCCCCCCGGAGAAAAAAGTCTGGAAGAAACACTGCACACGATTATCGTGAACACTAGCTCACCTAACTGATCGAGTGATCTCTTCTACTTAGTTGCCTCCCCTCTGGTACTAGAAATCTTTCAATGTATTTTAATAGCTAATTTAACTATTTTTTTTTACATTGAGACCTAGATATTCTTGCATTGTCTTTGTAAGTTCACCTTAGAAGCTTTTCAACCCTTGTAAAATAGAATTTTTTGCATTGTCATCGTAAATTCACTTTAGACTAGTGTTTCTTAGCCTTAGCTCGATCGAACCCCAGGGGTTCGATAAATCAGTCTTAGGGGTTCGGCGCAGAACGAGACACACACCTAAGTCAAAAATCATATTTTAGTTTTCCTATTAAGAAGGGTTCGGTGATTGCGCATATGAAGCTGGTGGGGTTCGGTACCTCCAAAAAGGTTAAGAACCACTGTTTAAGAAACTTGTCAAACGTGAGCTACAAATTTCGTCTACAAACCCACAAACGGACATCGTGAAATAATTTAAATATTACAACAAGACATCCCTCACACGACGGGATTTAAACCGTCAAGTCAAGTCACGGGTTGAGTCTGAGATTACCCAACCATCTAGCTCACCCCAGTCAGCGATGACTGCGAGCCAGGGTCAATGGGTCCAATGTTTTATCGGTACAAATAGGACGAGTCATGGCACAAAACTAGGACGACCTCAGGCCAAATTATGATTGACTGGTTGGGGTTCTGGGTCTTGTCCCCGGAAATATTTGCTCGATATTTGGGATAGTAATAAAAAATTCAGGATATTCCCGGAAATAAAAGAAAAAATCAGATCTATGTTCTGGTTATGTTAGAGTTATGTCTTTTTAATAAATATAGGAATATTATCACATGTGTACAGTTATCACATTTTGGGAATGTAATCACCGGTAAAGTTTTCACATTTTGGGAATGTAATCACAGGTAGTTTTCACATTTTAGTGAGGTTATCACAGGTATAAAAAACAGAGGCGTAGCGACCCCTCCCGGCGCCCGGGGACAAACTTTCAATTTGTCCCCCCCCCCCCCTCATATATTTTTAATATTTATAATTCAAAATAGCAGCTAAAATGAACTTATTTTGGCGCCTCTAGGGTCGGCGCCCGGGGACATATGTACCCCACCCCCCGTCGCTACGCCTCTGTTAAAAAATGTACTTGAGTAGTACTCATGTGTTTGCAACTCGGTCACGTAGACACCGTTTACTCACGTCCACCCACTGACAGAGACGTGCATTTCTAAACTTTAATCTCCGAGCTTTTAATATTGTGACCCTCCCTTCATCCACCCTAGCGTATTTTAGTAGACTAATTAAATTAAAAAAAATGAAATTAGTTTTTGATAAAAATATAACGTAAGCGGATTAACATTGCCTGAAAGTACTTAAGCGTGTGTGTGAGTACTTTTTTTATGATGATTCAAATTACTGTCTCGATTACGCAACAAAAGGTCACGGAATCTGTACTCATCAGAAGACGCTACATTTTGCTCCGAGTCGTAAATATAAGCTCTGTACTGGTGAAGCCTTACTACGCTGACGTCAGCATTTCGTTTAGAAGAGGCGATTGACGAATTTACGTCACAGCTCAAACTGATGACGACCCCGCGTAGTTTGCAAACGTCACCAAGCAACATTGATGACGTGAGATAACATACGCCACAGATGTCAAGGTATTAAAGATGTCGTGTTAAATGCATGACGACATTATATTACGTCAAAATATTCAAAAAACCGTCTTGTGAATCAGGGATGACGTCACGCCACACTTTTGTTTCCACTGCTGTATTTCATTTATGACATGAATAATGGCATTGTCACATTACATATTCAACATATCAAAGTGTGCACATACACAGCGTAAGTCGATTTTAAGACGCCATTCATTAATATAGACTTCATCAAATATTGTTGACAATTTTGTAGCCTGCATATCTTGTGTCCATGTTCGAGATGAATGCACACAATTTAGGAAGTCGTAATAATTGTGTTGGCTTTATACAAAACCCCAAATTCTTCAAACAGCTAACAAATAATACGTCATACATCGACACGCAGACGTCAAAGCTAATATACACGGTTTCTTCCAGGCCTCACCACCACCCGCGAACGAAAAAAAGTCTACCACCCCCTCCCCCCGAAAATATCAAGTGCCCCCCCCCCCGGAGAAAAAAGTCTGGGAGAAGCACTGAATATACAGCACGTCATACATGAGATACAGCAGCAGAAGCGAAACCTGCTCATTACCCGGACGAAACCGGATATCACCGCCGCGGTAAGCTACGTCATAGGATCGGTCACGTGAGGTGTGGCATCGATTTCCGGTCTTTTGGCGGCTGCTATTTTTAAAAAGGCTTTTAAAAATCGTTACACATCGGGCATTATTTCTGGAAGAATCCAAACACTGACCTGACGTGGGATGGGAAATTAGGCGTTTGGTTAGGTCATTGAGAACTTGGCCGTCGGGTCGGGAATAATGGAATTTACAGGCTAGGGAAGTTTATCTGAACAGGAAAAAAAAAGTTAGATTTCCGTGCACTTTAAATGAATGGGATTCACATGTACTTTAATATAAAAAAAATAAACGTTAAAGAATAAGGATATTGGAACGGAGATTCAAAAGGCGTAGATAGAAATTCGCGGTTTCGAGTTGTTATTTTTTGCTCGCGAATTGAAATAAGTTCATAGCTGTGAGCAGAGGCGTAGCGAGGGGGGGGGGGGGTGCGGATCGCACCGGGTGACACCATTTAGGGGGTGACACCAAGGCAAAAAATAGCAAAATATATAGAGAAAAACTTGAGGGGGGGTGCAAATCGAAAGATTGAGGGGGGGTGCAAATCGAAAATTTGAGGGGGGGTGCAAATCGAAAATTTGAAAGTTTGTCCCCGGGAAGGGTCGCTACGCCTCTGGGGGGGGGGTGGGGTGACACCATTAAGTGCCGCACCGGGTGAAACCCGACATCGCTACGCCACTGACTGTGAGAGTGGGAGTGTCACGTGGCTAAGGGTGTGATTTCTTTAAGTATCTATACTTTATTGCTTGTTGTGTGTCTTAGTGACATCCATTGGTTGGAAGTCTAAAGGACGTCCATGTTTTTTTAACCTAAACCTTTTCCTTCGTCGTTTTTTTCTAACATGGAATGTAGATAAAACAGAAGTTTTGTTATATATCAAAGCTACTTGGTTGCAAAAAAAAAAAATGTTTTAGAGCCGAGAAGAGTCTTTGACAATTAATTAATTGAAACTTCTAGAGTAGAATATAGTAAAATGTTAACATTTAATTAATGTTATTTTCTTTTTAAAGAAGCGTCCTGAACCATGAGGTTTCTTGCAGTAGAGTCGAACTATATTCTGATCTTTGTAGAAATTTTCTGTACCACAGCAACGTAAAGTTGACCGCCGCAGTACTCCTTATATAAAGCTGTCTAAAGCAGTACTACTTATATAAAGCTGTCTAAAGCAGTACTACGTATATAAAGCTGTCTAAAGCAGTACTACGTATATAAAGCTGTCTACCGTAGTACCCAACATGTAAAGCTATCACGTTTGTTTAAATAGCCAGAAAGCTCCTGCTCCAGATTTGCTGCCACACATTGAAGACTTGACAGCATCACGCATAACGTTTTTTTTTTAAAGTAAAAACAAATAGATGAGATTTAAAGATAAAATAAACAATTTTAAAAAAAACCCCAATAACAACAGCGTAACAAATAAAATCATTGACAGACATCACATCAGATCAAGAAAACACTAGCGACAGAAAGCACGTTAGGACAAGAAAGAGGAATGACAGACATCACACTGTTAAAGGAAAACGTAATGGCAGAAAGCACACTATAGAAAGAAAAACTAATGACAGACAGAGAAGTATGGCAAGAAAAAAAAGAAATGACAGACAGCGAACTGGGACAAGATAAAAGTCAGCGACAGACAGCCCATCACGACATACAAAAACTATGACAGACAGCCCATCACGACATACAAAAACAATGACAGACAGCCCATCACGACATACAAAAACTATGACAGACAGCACATCACGACATACAAAAACTATGACAGACAGCACATCACTACATACAAAAACAATGACAGACAGCCCATCACGACATACAAAAACAATGACAGACAGCCCATCAAGACATACAAAAACTATGACAGACAGCCCATCACGACATACAAAAACAATGACAGACAGCCCATCACGACATACAAAAACAATGACAGACAGCCCATCAAGACATACAAAAACAATGACAGACAGCCCATCACGACATACAAAAACAATGACAGACAGCACATCAAGACATACAAAAACAATGACAGACAGCACATCACGACATACAAAAACAATGACAGACAGCTCATCAAGACATACAAAAACAATGACAGACAGCACATCAAGACATACAAAAACAATGACAGACAGCCCATCACGACATACGAAAACAATGACAGACAGCACATCACGACATACAAAAACAATTACAGACAGCACATCAAGACATACAAAAACAATGACAGACAGCACATCAAGACATACAAAAACAATGACAGACAGCACATCACGACATACAAAAACAATGACAGACAGCCCATCACGACATACAAAAACAATGACAGACAGCCCATCAAGGCAAGAAAAATAGCACCAGTCAGCATCAACCACATCAAGAGCCAAAGAAAAATAAAAGCAAATCACACCAAGGCAGTTAATCAATTTATCTTCTTTTTATTGTCTCTGGGATGAAGCGAAAAAAATCTGCTGCAAACTTAATTGTTCGGAACAAACTCACATTGACACATTTTCAGCGCTCAAATCACACACAAACACACACACACCACACAAACAGCAGCTTCATACGTGTGTGAGGGTGGATGAGGTGTGATGGGTGATGATGGGAAATGATGGGGGGCATCAGGTCCCACGCTTTTCATTCAGTATTTACTTCGTCTCAATATAATAGTTTCAACAGCGTGTAAACAAATGTTTGATTAGACGTCCACCAAGTTTCCTTCATTCAATGTTTGTAACAGTGTGTTTAGTGAATGTTACGTCATGGGGCCTGTAAATCAGCCATGAAATAGGTCATGGGACCTGTCAATCAGCAATGAAATAGGTCACGGTAACCTCTCATTCAATAATAAAGTAGGACATAGTGACCCGACATTTAACAATGGAGTAGGCCTTTTAATGAGCCATCATTTAATAATGAAGTAGGCCTTAATGAGCCATCATTTAATAATGGAGTAGGCCTTAATGAGCCATCATTTAATAATGAAGTAGGCCTTGGTGACACATGTTCAACAATGAAGTAGGTTATCGTGACCTGATATTTAACAACAAACAATTTCCCCGTGATCTGTCACTCAACAATGAACATGTTTCTATATCACAGAATACAGTCACGTTATATAAATTACATCATTTACATGTATTTACAATGTGTTTATGTTACACCAATTTGTTTTAGATTAGACAACTTGCCTTCTGTTTTTCTAATACAGTAGCGTAGCAAAGGTAAGTGGTGTGCCCCGTCGGAACCTCGACAAAAAGGGAGCTTTTTATTTCATTTCCGATAGTGTTTGAGAAGACGTAGAAATATTGTAGGGTAGCAAAAACGCGTTTTATTTTTTGTTCTAATCACAGTTAGCTCTTACGACTTTTTTCCGACACAATAAATTATTTTGAAATTAATTTCTTACCAATAAACAAACATGATTTTTGTGTGTGCGTAATTTACTCAAAAAATTCGACTTCAGAAAATATCTCTACACAGTTTACAATAGGTTCAAGATAAGGCGGGGCCATATTATTTTGGGTCGTATCAAGAACAGGGCCGTGCAAGCCAACCAATACCAAAGCTACGCCACTGTATAAGTACCACATCACACTGATGCTACCATGCTGACCAGGATACCATGCTGACCAGGCTACCATACTGACCAGACCTTGTCCATTTTTATCACGCTGACCACGCTATCCTATTGACAAGGCTACCGTGCTGATCAGGCTACCGTGATGACAAGCTACATGGTGTGTAGGGTCGACAAACAGGCAAGGCTACCGATTTGGGCTAGCTACCATGATACCAGTCGCTTCTAAGGTGCCATGCTACCGCGCTTACATGATACCATGATACCATAATACCACGATACCATGATACCATGCTACCATGCTACCACGATACCATGATACCATGATACCATAATACCACGATACCACGATACCATGCTACCACGATACCATGCTACCACGATACCATGATACCCATGATAAAATAATACCATGATACCATAATACCATAATACCATGATACCATGATACCATGATACCATGATACCACGATATCACGATACCACGATACCACGATAACACGATACTTGGGTACCACGATACCATGATACCTTGATACAATGATACCGGTCTGAATAACGGGTTAATCAAAATGACATGTTGAAGATACAAGAAAATAACGTCTGTCTTGTCTTTATACAAGCGCTTTCTGGTAAAAAAAAAAAACAACCTAGTGTGTACAGACTTGCCAAATTGGCCAGAGTTTCTGGACAAAAAAAAGTCTGCAAATCTTTGGAATCACTTTTATGTGTATGTCCTCAACACGCGACGTCCGCTAATTATAAAAACACAGTTCAAATGTCAGACGGATGTAGGTCATACGGATGTTTCCTGCAAAGGCTCGCCCACCGCCCGCCGCTCAAAGGGCGTTTTAAAAAGATGAAGAAGGCCGTAGCGGAAGGATTTGAGCGTGACGACGTACAGGAAAAGTTTGTAGATGCTGTTGAACTTGACGCAGGCCTCAGCTATTTGCATCGCGTGGATCTCCACCATGGAGGGTCTCGAACCCATGGAAAACGAAATCTTGGCGCGGTATATCGACGAGGGCAGCACCAGACAAATAAAAATAATCCCCGCTATAACCACCAGTACCGTCGCGCGCGTCCGCTCCAGGGAAATGTCAAACTTGGGAGGGGGAGGATTTGAATCGCCGGATCTTGTCGACGGAGATTTGGAGCGTTCTGTGTCTGCGAGTTTGTATTCCCCTCTCCAGGATTTGTCTCGCTGTGTTTTCGCGTTGTTGAAAAGTGTTTTGACGTAAGCGGCGACGACACTGGAACAGAGCGCGATGTCGATGACGACGATGAGAAACATCGGTAAGAACGAGGCGGTGATGATCTCGATTTTGCCCAGCTGCATGATGAACTTGATGGATTCTTCCATTAGGTGGCATTGGACCATCCCGCGCAGCTCCGAGACGATGTAGACCCAGATGTAATGCGAGAAGCCGACCAGCGAGAAGACGAAGATACCGATGATGAAGCATTTAGTTCGGAAGGTCGTGCACCATTTTCTGGCACGGCAGGAGCCGAAGTGGATGACCAGGCGCTCGGCGTGTGCGGCGAAGAGGTACCAGGTGGCGAGAAATCTGGACAAGAGGAGGCCGAACGTCGTGATCTGGCAGGAGCCGATCTTGTTGTAGATGTCGAAACTTTTCTGCGAGGTCCAGTGGACGGCGCAGAAGGTCAGATACAGCAGGTCAGCGATGCCTAGCGCGGTGAGATAGTGGCTGAGCGCGCTTGCGCGTAGCGGCGTACACATGAAGGTTAAGATGAGTAGAATGCTGCATAAAATCCCAATGCCAAGGCCGGCCGGCATGACAAAGTCGTCGACGGTTTTGACTACAGTCTGCAGCATGTTCAAGGCCATTTGAGGTCGAACAGGTGATCTTCCAACGGAAGTGAGTACCGTGACCTCCTCGAACGTGAAGTTGTGGGGGTGGAGGGTGGGCTGGTAGAGGGGCCATAGCGAGGTGTTGACCAGGGAGATGTTTTGTCGGAGGGTTAGCGACACGTTGTAGAAGATGACGTGTTCTTCCGTGGCCGGGTCCACTGTCATCAGGGGGGTGTGAGCCGGGGCTGTCATCGTCAGATGGACTCGTCCGGCGCTAAGATTCGAACCTCAGTACCTAATCACGCGATGTGTGATTCATGACCATCTCCCGCCATTTTTTAAAATCTTTCAGCGCACATCTAGAACACAAAGGATGCCTCTTGAAATATCCTGCAACTTTTAAAATCTAAAATGTGGAATATAACTGACGTGCCAAAAATGACATCCGTCGCCCAATGACATGTGTCATGAGATGAAGTTTATGCGAACTATCCAATCATCCAAACAAGCTATTCAAAACGTCTGTTTAAAAAAATGTTCTTGGTTCTACTTTCACTTTTTGGGTCCTCTGAACAAATAAACTTGATAAAAACCTGAAAAAGAAAAAAAAATACGTATTACATCAGGTTAAAACTCCTTACAGATGGAGGGGTTGGGGGTGGGGGGGGGGGGGAGAGAATAAAGGGGGAGGGGGGGGCTGGCAGTGCAGGAGGTGCAGAGTTTTCCCAAAGCACGGCCATCATTTGTCATCGGGACACACAGACGCCGTAGGGCTGCTAAAAGCTCCACAAAAGCCGCTTACGTTTGAAACAAAATCTTGACACCTTGTGCCACACCCCCACCCCATCAAACACGCACTAGCAGGTATAAATGTGTTAACCTTTAACCTTTTACCTCTCATCACATTGGGAGTGTGATTTCGGTCACCTAGTATTATGTGACTAAAGCTGATACTTTTTTTTTTTAAATTCTAGTTACAACGTCAAAGACTTAAGGGCATTACAGCGTGGGAATTGCATACAACATTTGTATTTACATGCAACAGAAAAAGTTTGTAATGTTAAAACCATACGTTATATATGTAGATATTACACGCTTTATATAAAGATATGGCTCAAGGAATTACTGATGTAAAACATTATATGCAGGTATGACTCGCGTATAACATAAAAACTTACCACGCAGTTAAATCTATCTACAGCACTAAATGTTACACATACCTAAAACAATATATGAGTATGACGTTATAAAAAAGGAAATATCAAGCTGATATCTTTATTCACGTGACCTAAGGTTAAGCGAGAATACGGTAGTGACAACTAATGATTGGAATAATAAGCTTTTTAAAATTTTAATTGGTTGGACTTGTCACGATTGAACCCTCGGGTTGGGTTGGGTTGATAAAATCTCATATGTGTGTGTTGTGACGAGTATCGCACTTATGATGACATCAACTTAATGAGACAAAATAGTAATTGGCATAGACTCCGACACCGGCGTACACATTTACCTGACATCGACAGGTTTTTATACTTCTGATAATTTTCTGTGCCTAAATACAGGTGTTTATACCTGTCTACAGTTGTTTTTACCTGTCTACAGGTGTTTGTACCTGTCTACAGGTATTTATACCTGTCTACAGGTGTTTGTACCTGTCTACAGCTGTTTGTACCTGTCTACAGCTGTTTGTACCTGTCTACAGCTGTTTGTACCTGTCTACAGGTGTTTGTACCTGTCTACAGGTGTTTGTACCTGTCTACAGGTGTTTGTACCTGTGTACAGGTGTTTGTACCTGTCTACAGGTGTAACCTGTCTACAGGTGTAACCTGTCTACAGGTGTTTGTACCTGTGTACAGGTGTTTGTACCTGTCTACAGGTGTAACCTGTCTACAGGTGTTTGTACCTGTCTACAGGTGTTTGTACCTGTCTACAGGTGTTTGTACCTGTCTACAGTTTTAACCTGTCTACAGGTGTTTGTAACTGTCTACAGGTGTTTGTACCTGTCTACAGCTGTAACCTGTGTACATGTGTAACCTGTCTACAGGTGTTTGTACCTGTCTACATGTGTTTGTACCTGTCTACAGGTGTTTGTATCTGTGTACAGGTGTTTGTACCTGTGTACAGGTGTTTGTACCTGTCTACAGGTGTATCTACCTGTCTACAGGTATTTCTACCAGTGTAAAGGTATCACTACCAGCGGCGTTTGACCACCTTGGAGCAATGCTACACCTGGGTGTCACCTGTGACAAGTAGCCGAGATAAGTGACACCCTCGAGCCGATACTTGACACATTAGCTCAGTGACTTGACACTCCCGTCAAGTGACTTAGTCCAAGTCAAGTGACTTGATCCAAGTCAAGTGCCGTAGACTGCCTCAAGCCAAGATCAATAGTTTTTCTTCCACTTTTTTTTTTTACTTCTATTAGTTTTTATTTTCACCTGTGTTGTAAATACTTTTTTAACGCCACGTTTTATTGACAGGTAAGAAGAATCGACGTCATTAGATCAATTACACACCACACAGGCACACCATTGGTCGCTGATCTAACCTATAGCCATCGACGATTTTATTTTTTATATATTAAAAATAAAAATAAAAACAGGATTGATCTCCCTTAAGCGGTCTCGTTTTTTTCTGCTCTAACAGTAGGTAGTTAATCAAACATCTAATTAGGTCCGGCTCCCCTTTAACCCATATTCTGCTAGCGTCCCACTTATGGGACGCTTGTAAAAAAAATTGCTAAAATTTAGTAAAAACTAGTTAAAACACAAATTATGTTTCATTGTATTTGAAAATGGTTAGACTATTGAACGTTTGTGTGTTTTGTGAAAAAAATTAACTTAGAAAAATGTTATAGTGCCGGATTTGCAGGACTTGTCAAAATGGCGGAAAAAAGAAAACATGCGCACAGGAAAATGCATATCTTCTAAAATATTAACATTTTAAGTGCAAAATACATTTGAAACTTGTAGCAGTACCATATTTCTATCTGATAAAAATTTAAGAATAAAATTTTTTTTTTACTACTTCGTTATATCAAGTGTACAACAAGCGTCCCATAAGTGGGACGCTAGCAACGAATGGCCCCATGTAGATTCTTACACAAACGTCACATTTATTTGACACTAGAGAGAAACACAGATGCAAATGTTTATGTTAAATGGTTATTTATGGTTAAACAATGGTTGACTATGTTAACTGCTGACTTTGGGGTGTTAAGTAGTATTTATATATATTTAATTATGACCTTGATTTATGCAGATTGTTACACAAACGTTACATTTATTAGACACTAGTAAGAAACACAGATGCAAATATTTATGTTAAATGGTTAATTATGGTGAAACAATTGTTGACTTTGTTAACTGTTGACTTTAGGGTGTTAAGCAGTATTAATAGATATTTAATTATGACCTTGAGCTATATTTTCTTATATATTATTGTATTAAAAAATTGCAAATATTGAAAAACTTACATTTTATTTTTAATTTTTCAGTATTACACTTACTGAAGTATTTAATACCATTGAATAAAAACTAATTTAGTACTGCTGTAAATTTACTAGCGCGTGATATTAAAATTATAACAAACCAGAATAATAACAATGGCCACGATTGAGGTGCAATGATTCAGTCAAGGGGGTTGGTTAACTCTCTTCATATAAGAGAGCTCAAGCTACATATAGCAGAAAGGTGAATTAGCTGTGTACAGTTGTCATGCCCCAATAATATTCCCCTCCAAAGGTTCCCGATACCAGTTTTACTTTGTTAACTTTTTAAGGAGATTCCTGGTGTTAGATTGGGAACTGTTCGCATAGTGAGGTGCATACTTGGATGAGAGCCATGAACACTCAATACAAGCCCCCAGAGACGGATCTGTGCCCTGCAAATAAGATGTCTGATGTCCTAATGTACGCCAGTGAGGGGGGGGGGGGAATAGCAAGGGTAACAAAAGAGAAGATGGCTGGATGACATCTGGGACTGGACCGGATCATCTTTTGCAACTTCACTGAGGGCAGAGTTTCTTTCAGACATCATTTCGGAGGAGGGGGGGGGGGGCTCTGCCCCCAGAACAAAATGGAATTTATATACAAAACATACTTTTACCAATGTCCACCCTTTCCCTGAAATTTAAGTCCCCACCCCTGAAAATTTCAAGTACGCCCCCCAAAAAATCAATTATTTATATTTAATTATATTACAGTTTCGGTGAATAATAACAATATTTGTGATCATGTGTGTATAATTAGATGTATTAGTCACAGCTTTACTTATTTCCAAGTGTTTTTCACTTTGACGGATGCTAAATTGAAAGAAAACTAGACTTTTGAACAAAATTTCTGCATTTTAGACCATGGTATGGCTAACCCAATTGATCACTATCAATATTTTTAGCTGTGCTAAACAATGTAATCATTGGTCTAACAATACAAAATCAGTATTCAGCTTAATTTTCGCTTGATTAGCCATATTTCGTGATAAATGATTTTTTTTTTCAATAAATGTACATGGGGCCGTTCGTTGCTAGCGTCCCATTTATGGGACGTTTTTTAAAAAATCGATATTTAAAAAAGTATTGATTTTTTAAAAAAATCCATAGTCATTCCTTCATTCAGTGCCCAAAAGCTAAACCATATCAAAAATTTATAAAAATTTGAGACCTTGGGATAATATGGGTTAAAATAGTAATATTTCTATTAACTTTTAATGCCATATTTTATTTCTAATTAAATTGAAAATTACATATTCTTGAGTTGTCTCCGAAAATGTATCTACGAGGAAAAATGAGACCTAAGAGAAATCTTCTAAAAATAGATGTAAATAGCGAAAGAGTCGTTTTATTTTAAATTTTAAACTGGTACACATCCGTAGAAATATTACACAAAAACATCACAGCCATCACGTCAAAATACTCCAGCTTTTAAAACAAAGGATTGTTTTTCTCAAAACATAACACGGTCTGAAAACATGCGGATACAATTTGATGGTACACCGTATTTTGTCTAATAAAAGTGTTCAAAGCCACGGTCTGAAAACTTGCGGATACAAATTGATGGTACACCGTATTCTGTCTATTGAAAGTGTTCAAAGCCACGGTCTGAAATCTTGCGGATACAATTTGATGGTACACCGTATTTTGTCTAGTAAAAGTGTTCAAAGCCAACAAAGTCTTGTTTCACTTAAGATTTATCCTATGGTATTTCCACTTTTTTTCATAGATTTAATCTAAAAGATTCTTGAACAGCGGATTAAAAAGCCCGAAAAATGATACGGATATAAGATGTCGGGATTAGAAGGAATTTCCCCTAGACGAGTTGGTTATTAAAAATTCATTGAGACAATGTTTAAGTCGCTGTCGTTCTTGTACTAGCTGGTATGTTGTGTGGGATTTTTGTGTCAGACGGATCATAATTTAAATGTGAATCACGCGCGGGACATAAGAAAGTCTACTGTACCATCCACAGTCTACTGTATCAACCAGAGATTACTGTACCAACCATATCTTCCTGTACCAACCACACCCTACTGTACCAACTACAGCCTACTGTACCAACCAAAGCCTACTGTACCAACCACAGCCTACTGTACCAACCAGTCTACTTTACCAACCACAGCCTACTGTACCAACCACAGCCTACTGTACTAACCATAGCCTACTGTACCAACCACAGCCTACTATACCAACCACAGCCTACTGTACTAACCACAGTCTACTGTACCAACCACAGCCTACTGTACCAACTGCAGCCTACTATACCAACCATAAGTTGCTGGATCAGTCTTCAGTCAACTGTACCAGATAATCAACTGCACCAGATAAATCAACTGTACCATATAATCAACTGTACCATATAATCAACTTTACCATATAATCAACTTTACCATATAATCAACTTACCATATAATCAACTGTACCATATAATCAACTTTACCATATAATCAACTTTACCATATAATCAACTTTACCATATAATCAACTTTACCATATAATCAACTGTACCAGATAACCAACTGTACCATACAATCAACTGTAGCAGATAACCAACTGTACCATACAATCAACTCTACCATATAATCAACTCCACCATATAATCAACTGCACCATATAATCTGTATATAAACTATATAAATATATAAACTGTACCAGGCAGTATACTGTACCAACCAGTCCCTTGTATCACTCTGATACACGACCAATTCTCCTCTACACCACACCAATACAGCATATTAAACCCCCTGTTCACATTAAATTTCATATATATTACATTATTTTAACATTTATCTACTGGGAATTCCTTATCAGCAAATGGAGGAATTCAAATGATCTATTGTGCAGCGGGTCAGGAACTCAACACAAATCTCCCCCTTCGCTTCTCAATTGCGCCACGGTGGCTATCTATAAGAAAACTTATCTCTAATCTGATGCTACAAGACATGCCAATTTGTTGACCCCCCCCCCCCCCCATACAAAAGACCCCCTATCCAAAAACGGCATAACGCCAAAACGTCTCCAATCACCCCCACCCCATGCCCCCCACCCCACGGGATAGATCTACAACGTTGTAACAAGGCCGAAGGGAGGCTATTAGGGCGATAATCATCATCTTTTTTGTGGACTAGCAAGGGCGATCACTGATGTAGACACAAGGCGGAAACCAGCAGGGGGCGTTCACTCTTGGCGTTAATGGAGATTTCTGGATCCGTTCGGATCGGGATCATTTCCATTCTCCGCAACCTCGTTTGTAAATTGGTTTACACGGGTGTAGGTTTAATCATCGCCGCTAATCATTTCATTATCTGGAGTTTCTCTGGCTTTACGAGTAGCCCCCCCCCCCCCCCCCCCCAATTCCCCCTCCCTCGTTTCATTTTCGTGATGTAATTTTATTTTTCTTAGTTAGATTATAGCAATACATGACGCAATAAAGGTTTATCGGGTCGCGTTAGGGTCGGTTTTATTACCGCATTATCAACTTTCACTTTTAGACGATCGTTCTTCATCTGGAGCCGTAATTGAAAAGATATTTTCAAAAAGGATAAATATTGCATTACGGAAGATATACGCCTATTGAGATGTCGAAAAAGCTTGCCCATTTGATAAATTGTATTTTGATTTACAGAAAGCATTTAATGAGTTAAGTTCAATGTTATTCCAACATCAAATTACAACAGTGAGTTTGTTACACTTCATTCGAACGAAAACAAAAATCACACTTGGTGAGATTTAAGACGGGTCCAAGAAATGTGTATGGACCCTAATGCAAATTTGAAAACATATTTATGTCTGAAAATCGAGTTACAAAATGTTACTAGCAATCCAACCACAGATATAAAGACGCCGCGAGAAAAGAAAAACCGTTTTAATTTAAATGTGATGTAAAGAGTAACACAAATCCCAAACTATGGAGAGGTGATGGGGGTATACAAGCAGAACTCAATGGGAAAAGACCAAAATGCTGTTGTAGGCTAAGATGGGTTGATGACGTGGAGACAGACGTGTGGAGCCCAGACCTAGCAGAAGTAGACAACAGACAAGTCTGAGAGGAAGAGGGAAGTGTAGCAGGCCGAAGTCTCCCATGGTCTGTGATGTCACGGGGGTGGGTGGGTGGTAAGCAAGGGGACAGAACAACAATAAAGAAATAACAGTGTTTTAGTGGTGAATCGGTGGGGTGTAAAGGGTTCCTTGACAAATGATCTCAGACAAAATATCCCAGACACACATACACACAAGCACACACACCTACACAGAAAGACACACAGACATACAAACTCATAGACACACGTTAGACAAGCCCCTTGAGGTGAAACACGTTCACACAAGTTTACGTTACGATCTATGGTTTTAAAAAGAACAAAACAAACATCTTAAACTTTTTAGAGTCACGGCTAGGTAACTCACGAACTGTTAAACTATATCTCACAATCCACTACAAACGATAAAAAAAGACTTATTATGAAACGCTATTTGTATAATTAATAAACACACACTCGGTAACTTTACAAATTAGTTACAATTTCAAGTTAAATGACCTCTTAGACCCAATGTCTTCGTCAGTACACAACATCTTAGTTAAAGACTAAAAAAAAAGCTGTTGGCTATATTGATTTTTGTGTGGATTTAATCTAACGAAAACACTAGATCGAATTGTTCTTGTGTGATCTTTGTTTGCCTGCTGTGTACGCATTATCTAGATGAAGTTTCTTTTTTAAACTAAGCAATCGAAGCGAATGTAAAAGCCATCGATTGTTCCATTAACCAACAACAAAAACCGGGCGGACCCCCAAGACGTCTCAATACAAAACTGTAAACACAATATTTATTCACACCCCGACACTTTGTTGAGCAGCGAGACTGTTGGCCAGATAAATTTGATACACTTGCCACGTTGGCAAAACTTGATGAATGCCATGATTATAATGAAAGTGTTGAAATAAACTGCTAGACATTTTCACAATTTTTGATGGTGGGGCTAGAAAACTCCCGAAGGACGCTTCAAATACCACTTCTCCGTTAAAGCTTTATTGATCAGAAATTTGAAGAAATACAACAGATGTAAAAAAAATATTACAAGATTCCCCCCCCCCCCCCTTTAATAACGACCTAGACATAAAAAAAAGGTACTTAAAGATTTTTTTTTCTCTCCTTCATGACCGTTTCATGTAATCTCCAGCGTTTAGCCTAAGTGGGGGTAGGGCTTGACAAGCGCGCCCTTGTACTAGCTCTCGCCCTAACCCCTCTAGCGCACCCCCCCCTCCTCCCCCTCGCGAGACGCCCCTAATCCTAGCCGAGAAAATACTGCACTACAGGAGAAGATGGTATTTAATTGTAGGACACCACAGCGGACGTAAACGACAGTGACGCGACAAGTGACGTAGGCCTCGAGAAATGTACCGGCGCTACTAATAATAGATGTGAGAGTGGGTTGGTGTGGTTGTGTAAGGGGAAGTTGTGTGGTTGTGTGTGTGGTAAATGGTGTGGTTGTGTACGGGGAATGGTGTGGTTTGTGTACGGGGACAAATGTTTGGTTGTGTAAGGGGGAAAGGTAGTTGTGTACGAGGAAAGGTAGTGGTAGTGTACGAGGAAAGGTAGTGGTAGTGTACGAGAAAAAGTAGTGGCTGTGTACGGGGAAAGATGTAACTGATTTAATTTAAGACACTATCCACATCCCTATTCAAATCCTTGTTAGTAATATTATCCTCATTCTTATCTACATGTTTATTAACATCCTCGTCTACTTTATTTTTCAAAAACAGGTTACTCACCTTTAAGAGCTCACCCTTATACATTCTCTTATCCATATCCTTATCTATACCCTTAACCTTATCCTTAACCACAACATTATCCACGTTAATGTCCGCATTAAAATCATCATCCATATCACCATCATTATCACCATCATTCACTACCTCATCGAGTTTCATATCGACTTCTTATCCGCCTCCTCATCAGCATATGAGCCTAAATGTGTATAACGACGACCATTAAATTGATCCTCACCATAATCTCATCCTTGTACGTCCGCTTATTCCCAGAAAATATGTCGCGTGGGTGGTGGTGATCGATGCCGTGGTTTTAGTTCTAGATCTGGTTTCGTTTCTTTTAAAGCTCGAGAGTGTTCAGTGCTACTTTTTTATGTTGTAAGGACATTATTTCCTAAACATACTATGTCCTTTATTTAAAACAATTTTTTTGGCACCCAGGCACCTGAATTGAACAAGAAAACAACTACACTACATGACTTACCCCCAAAAAAGCCACTTCAATACCTGACACACCAAAAAACCACTTCAATACCTGACACACCAAAAAACCACTTCAATACCTGACACACCAAAAAACCACTTCAATACCTGACACACCACAAAAAACCACTTCAATACCTGACACACCAAAAAACCACTTCAATACCTGACACACCAAAAAACCACTTCAATACCTGACACACCAAAAAACCACTTCAATACCTGACACACCAAAAAACCCACTTCAATACCTGACACACCAAAAAAAACCACTTCAATACCTGACACACCAAAAAACCACTTCAATACCTGACACACCACAAAAAACCACTTCAATACCTGACACACCAAAAAACCACTTCAATACCTGACACACCAAAAAACCACTTCAATACCTGACACACCAAAAAACCACTTCAATACCTGACACACCAAAAAAACCACTTCAATACCTGACACACCAAAAAACCACTTCAATACCTGACACACCAAAAAACCACTTCAATACCTGACACACCAAAAAACCACTTCAGTACCTGACACACCAAAAAACCACTTCAATACCTGACACACCACAAAAAACCACTTCAATACCTGACACACTATAAAAACCACTTCAATACCTGACACACCAAAAAACCACTTCAATACCTGACACACCAAAAAACCACTTCAATACCTGACACACCAAAAAAACCACTTCAATACCTGACACACCAAAAAACTACTTCAATACCTGACACACCAAAAAACCACTACACTTCCTGACTTACCACGGATAACTACCATCCTGTTAGTCTTGACTCGTTAATATTCCCATGTCATATGATCGAGACATGCGCAGAACTCGACATTCCTCGTCTAGGATTCCTTTACACGTGAGACAAGTAAACAGTAGCCAGATTTTTGTTTCTTGAAAGATGCAATACACAAGGAAGTCTAGCACATTGGGGAGTTTATCTCAGTGAGTCTATCACATTGGGGAGTTTACCTCAGTGAGTCTAGCACATTTAGGGAGTTTATCTCAGTAAGTCTAGCACATTTAGGGAGTTTATCTCAGCGAGGAAACCAAATATTGAAACAGACAAACGAGAAAATGTCGAGCAAAAAAAAGTTGTCTAGACTTAATCATCGACTCAATTTCTAGCTTAGAAAAAAACAAACTTCAACTAAAAAAAAATTGAAAGCGTTTTTTCTACCCAGTGAAATCAAAACGTTTCTACCCACCTTAATCATAGTATTGTATTTTATGTTATTCAAATCTTATATGTGAATATATTGTGTAGTTCCATTTTTTATATCCCTGCTCTATTAATTCGATATGTTGGATGTTATAAATTATTTGGGTAATTAAACAATATGTGACAAGGCGAATACATACGCGCTGTGGGGTTTTAATTTTTAATGTGTTTTTATCCCAGATTTAAAGGTGCAATGCGTTCAATCATTTTTTGTAAATGTCACGAATCAAATCACTAACTAGGGGAGTATAGCATCATCATAGTGTGTCTGGATGTCGCTTAATTTATAGTCCCAAGTATAGCACCGTAATAATGATGCTGTTGAATTTATAACCCCAAAATAGCATCATGGTAATAGTGTTGCTTAATTCATAGTTTATAGTCTCTAATATAGCACCATAATAATGATGTTTCTGAATTAATACTATAAATTATAGCACCTTAGAATAACGTTGCATATTTTATGTCCACATGTAAAATGTGTTGACGAATCTGTAACTAATTAAAGTTTCTCTTTTTTAAATTTTCACCCATGATCGTTCACTGCGGCATTAAATTTGTAAATCAGCTTGGAAGTTAACAAATATTTTCAAGTTGCATTTGCAAATTTAGTTTGATAAATTCTAATCACATTACAGGTGATTAGAACATTTTTTCGAATATTTTCACACAGTAGGCCAAATTAAAAAAAAATTATTGTTTTGTTTCCCTGTGAGCAATAACGAAAGTAAGATGGGAGATAACTTTAAAAATGCTATTTCCTGTGCTACTTATAATTCTACTCTAGTTAACCCGACCTTAACCCTGATAGTCCGGTAGGGATCCTGAAAACATATTTAACCAGGTCATAACCAGACTTTTTTAACCATATCATAACCTGATTATAACTAGATTATAACCAGGCTCATTTAACCAGATTATAACCAGGCTCATTTAACCAGATTATAACTAGATTATAACCAGGCTCATTTAACCAGATTATAACCAGATTATAACCAGGCTCATTTAACCAGATTATAACCAGTCTCATTTAACCAGATTACATCTACGATAGAAACTCTCAGCCCGCAAGTAAACAAAGCTCCAAAAATATCGTAGCCGCAAATAATATGATTACACCTCGTATCGATTCTACATTATGAGCCTCGTTTTCCTCGGATGATGATGGTCACGTGACGATGTTCCGCGAGGTCGTCTCCCCCTGGTTGAGTTATGTTACCTTCTAATTCCACTTCCGCCGGAACCCACGCCCGACAACTCCAGGTAGAAAGCACGAGTTTGGTCTGGAAGTCTGGAATGTTTCCATCCGGCCGTCCGCGTCATTGTGTTGGCGGGAGCTGACGTCACACTGCTGTCTGCTGTGGTGACGTCAGCAATACGTCGACCAGGTTATTAACTAGAAAAATCACAGCTGATTATAACATTTTTTTAAAAATTCACCTTTTGGTGGGACGTTTTTCAGAGTCAAACAGGGTTATCAAGTTTTTTAGTCACACAGGTGGGTCAAGATTTTAGTCACACAGGTGTGTCAATTTTTTTTAGTCACACAGGTGTGACAATTTTTTTTAGTCACACAGGTGTGTCAAGTTTGTTTTTGGTGTCACACAAATACAACTTATCTCCCCCCCTCCCCCCTCCCCCCTCCCACCGTTTACATTTCTAATTCACTTTTGTTTCTTACTTGAGGATGGTGGTGGACAGTCGTTCCCTACCCCCCCCCCCCCCCCCCACCCCCGTCTACCGGGACTAATCCCGTTTGGCCCTAAAGTAAAAAAAAACAAAAACATATAGGACACCCCCCTTCCCTCCCCCGAATAGGTGCTGTAAACCATGATTTTTATAAAATAATTGATGGCGCGAATTTCTATCAAGCTGAGGTAGAGAAGACATTTTTATCGGGGGCCCCTTTTACAATGTCCCTCGGACACAGCCAGTCCACCCATGCATGATGACAAGATGTAAAAATAATACACACATTGTTCGAGACATAATCTTCTCGAAGATAGGATCGACGCCCTCAATTCACACGATTTCGAGCGCATCAACATCGCGGTAAAAAAACAAACAAACTGTTTTTGTGAACGTTCGCCATTTCTAACACTTGTTTTGTGACGTCACTATCGCTGCAGACGCAAGTCATGTGACCAACGCCATGCGCAGAACGCCTTAGTGCTTAAGTTTTAGTGTGAAATATCTCTTTCGTATGTTGCCAATGTCTGCAATCTTGACTTAAAGAGATTTTTTTATTTCAATTAAAAAACCAAATCTTCTCAATGCAACTCTATCTGCGGCCTTTCTGCACGATAGCCTGTGGCGGTATCGTCACGCGGTATCGTTTCCCGGTATCGTACCACGGTTTCATGCTGAAGTATCGTTCCGCGGTGTGGTATTACAGTCTCGTATCGCCGGTTCTATTACTCATTAACGGATGCGTGTAATATAACCCCCGGCTCCGGTATCGCTGACAGATCTGATTTCTTGTATCGATCCAGCCCGTGGACAGTATCTGCAGGTTGACATGCTTCCAGTTATAAATCTTAAACGTGTTGAAGTTGGGGGGGGTGGGAGGATATCTTTAAGACCCAGTTTGCCTAGAGGCATTTCATTAAAGATGCTCTAATTAATTGGACTCTAAGCTATCCTCGACTGTAGTGTTCTTTTACTGACAGTCTAGAACATTAACGTTTGAGATAGGGTTAATTATGTGGTAGGTGAAGTAGATTTGACG
This sequence comes from Physella acuta, assembly GCF_028476545.2. NCBI lineage: Eukaryota > Metazoa > Mollusca > Gastropoda > Physidae > Physella > Physella acuta. Next base: position 28,821 of record NW_026733052.1, read on the forward strand.
ATTTTTAAAATTAACTTGCCGCCTATGGAATAGATAACGGGTTGGGGGAGTGGCGTTAAAATGTAGGATATTTGCTTCAATGTATGTGATGTGTAGATGGTGTGTATATGGTGTGTATATGGTGTGTATATGGTGTGTATATGGTGTGTAGATGGTGTGTAGATGGTGTGTAGATGGTGTGTAGATGGTGTGTAGATGGTGTGTAGATGGTGTGTAGATGGTGTGTAGATGGTGTGTAGATGGTGTGTAGATGGTGTGTAGATGGTGTGTAGATGGTGTGTAGGTGGTGTGTAGGTGGTGTGTAGGTGGTGTGTAGGTGGTGTGTAGGTGGTGTGTAGATGGTGTGTAGGTGGTGTGTAGGTGGTGTGTAGGTGGTGTGTAGGTGGTGTGTAGGTGGTGTGTAGATGGTGTGTAGGTGGTGTGTAGGTGGTGTGTAGGTGGTGTGTAGATGGTGTGTAGGTGGTGTGTAGGTGGTGTGTAGGTGGTGTGTAGGTGGTGTGTAGGTGGTGTGTAGGTGGTGTGTAGGTGGTGTGTAGATGGTGTGTAGATGGTGTGTAGGTGGTGTGTAGGTGGTGTGTAGGTGGTGTGTAGGTGGTGTGTAGGTGGTGTGTAGGTGGTGTGTAGGTGGTGTGTAGGTGGTGTGTAGGTGGTGTGTAGGTGGTGTGTAGGTGGTGTGTAGATGGTGTGTAGATGGTGTGTAGATGGTGTGTAGATGGTGTGTAGATGGTGTGTAGATGGTGTGTAGATGGTGTGTAGATGGTGTGTAAATGGTGTGTAGATGGTGTGTAGATGGTGTGTAGATGGTGTGTAGATGGTGTGTAGATGGTGTGTAGATGGTGTGTAGATGGTGTGCAGATGGTGTTATGCCCTTGGGTTGGTGTATGGTGGTGTAGTCTGTCGCGGTGGTGTCAGTTTCATTGTGTGCCACTGATGGGTCATGTCTTGTCAGATATGTGCGATGTCAATGATATCATGTCAGTGACCACCCTAGTCACTCATGTGTCATGTCACTATAGTGTAGTGTCTGTGTCGTATCATGTCTGTGACGTATTACGTCTGTGACGTGTCATGTCTGTGACGTGTCATGTGTGTGACGTATCATGTCTGTGACGTGTCACGTCTGTGACGTGTCATGTCTGTGACGTATCATGCCTGTGACGTATCATCTCTGTGACGTATCATGTCTGTCACGTGTCATGTCACTACAGTGTCATGTCACAGAATGTCATGTTTCCTCTATATACTGACCCCAACAACTGTAGACCCAACAAACCAGCCCCCCCCCCTCCAACATCCAATCATCGAAACACGGACTAGTTACGTTCAACATCTGGCCTTGGGCAGTCGGGCAGTCGCACCAATGGTTTACATGACAGCACTATTTTAAGCACGCGGCAATTAAAGAAGCCTTACCCACACGATCTGATGGCCTGAAAAAATAGCGGCCTGCAGCACTTGACTGGAAACTGAACATGTAGGTCTCTCTCAGTCTTTCTCTCATTCTGTCTCTCTCTTTCTCCATAATTCTCCATATATATATATATATACATACATATATATATATATATATATATATATATATATATATATATATATATATATATATATATATATATGAATGTGCATAAGACAGTATAAAATAGCTTGATCATGTATAGACGCTAATGCTCCTGATCCAGCCCGCGGCAGAGACGCCATAGCGTAAAATAAATCTGCCAGAACAATTTTCTCAAGAGCCTGACTATGTGGGCATGTTGAGACACTTGGACCACTTCATCATTACATCCTCCTCATTGCGTATTACACCCCCCCCCCACCCCCTGCCACCTCACCCCCACCCCCTGCCACCTCACTTTGCGTCGTTGAACATCCTGAAGAATTCAAATATGAAGTGAGCGACTGCATGAACGGGACGAAATGGCTATTTAGCGAAGCTGGCGCGTGGATAGGATGGTTTCCAGATAGACATTTAAAGAGCCTTAACTATGTTACAGTAGGAGTCTATCTTACAGCTTCGACGTCTTTTGTTCCGTTGTAGCTATGTGGTAGAAGACATTTTATAAAACTGAATTCTAATTTTAAACAACGAGTTCCGACTAACTGTGATGCATTAAACACAAAACTAAAAAAAAAAAAAGATTAAAAAAAAAATATGTGGCTTATTCTGGCGAGAATTATTCTGAATAAAAATATATCTATTTAGCTGCCTCTGAGTACGAAAGCCTCGTGAAACGAAACGCCAGATTCCGTCACTGAATTAACACTATCAAACCTAATGTTTGTTTGATCGCGTCTAAAATTGTTGGAAGACTTGTAGCTTGGAAATGGCTACCCCTATTGGACGAGTGTAAGTACAAATGGATGAGTGGGTACCTTTGGACCAGAGTACCCAGGGATCCTACAGGTATGAGGTACCCTCTTTATTGTACCATCGTCATCTTTTTTTCCCCGTTCGTGTCCAAGACACATTGGACCGATAAAACAGATTTCATTCGTTTCAGTGACCTCGGCGTATGAAGAGATAGTGTGGTCAGCACTATGCCCAGCCGCCTTTAACGTGAATTAGGTACTCATCAGAACTGGTTGGACTCAAGGACGTTTTGCTGATTTGAACCCGGGAGACTTTCGGGTTTACCAGCCTAGCTCTCTACCGCTAGACCACACCGCCCCCTCATTTATTGTAAATCTCCCCTCTCTTTTGTCCCCCTCCTTCGTACGCCCCCCCCCACTCTATTTGTATGCTATCTCCCTCCTGTGTACACCCCACCCCCTCTATTTGTACCCCCACTTTAATAAAGAGATGCACTGTTTGATGAGTTATATAGCTAGAACATACAGTATCAAATAAGAACATTACAAAATCCAGATAAAAACCATTCTCCTGGCATCAGCAACTAGAATAGAAGAAAAGTATGAATACAAAAGCCATTAAGCGAAATCTGGGATTTTCTTCTTGGGGTCTAATCCCAGAACAGCGTTGCTTATGCCGATACAAAGAGGTTTAAAAAGAAACCGGAAGTCTTAGAAAGAAATTTTTTTGAATACACTCGACTTACTGTTGAGTTCGGATTTTTAATATCGTGTAAGCCCGAACCGGTCGCTGAAACCTCGGGAAATCTCGGCCGATCTCGCGGCACAATGTTCTCGCGTGATACTTGCCATTTTCTATCAATCTAATTATACGGATTCGCTGGGATACAACTATTTTATTAGCAAAGCTCGGCTAAAAGAAAGTACAATCAATCGTGGATGGGTTCTTCTTTCTACAGATCCGTGGGGGGGGGGGGGGAGGTGGAGGAAGTGGACATGAGAAGCTGGCTGTATGGCTGGGTTGTATAGGTCATATATGGCTGGGCGTATAGGTCATATGTTGCTGTATGACTGGGTCGTATAGGTCATATATGGCTGTATGGCTGGGTCGTATAGGTCATATATGGCTGTATGGCTGGGTCGTATAGGTCATATATGGCTGTATGGCTGGGTCGTATAGGTCATATATGGCTGTATGGCTGGGTCGTATAGGTCATATATGGCTGTATGGCTGGGTCGTATAGGTCATATATGGCTGTATGGCTGGGTCGTATAGGTCATATATGGCTTGGTCGTATAGGTCATATATGACTGTATGGCTGGGTCGTATATGTCATATATGGCTGGGTCGTATAGGTCATATGTTGCTGTATGGCTGGGTTATATAGGTCATATATGGCTGTGTGGCTGGGTCGTAAAGGTCATATATGGCTGTATGGCTGGGTTGTATAGGTCATATATGGCTGGGCGTATAGGTCATATGTTGCTGTATGGCTGGGTCGTATAGGTCACATATGGCTGTATGGCTGGGTCGTATAGGTCATATATGGCTGTATGGCTGGGTTGTATAGGTCATATATGACTGTATGGCTGGGTCGTATAGGTCATATATGGCTGTATGGCTGGGTCGTATAGGTCATATATGGCTTGGTCGTATAGGTCATATATGACTGTATGGCTGGGTCGTATATGTCATATATGGCTGGGTCGTATAGGTCATATGTTGCTGTATGGCTGGGTTATATAGGTCATATATGGCTGTGTGGCTGGGTCGTAAAGGTCATATATGGCTGTATGGCTGGGTTGTATAGGTCATATATGGCTGGGCGTATAGGTCATATGTTGCTGTATGGCTGGGTCGTATAGGTCACATATGGCTGTATGGCTGGGTCGTATAGGTCATATGTTGCTGTATGGCTGGGTCGTATAGGTCACATATGGCTGTATGGCTGGGTCGTATAGGTCATATATGGCTGTATGGCTGGGTGGTATAGGAAATGTATGACTCAATTTCTGGCTCCATAACTGGATGGATGAGACCTTTATGTACCATATAGCTGTATGGCTAGGGATAAAACTGATGTACTCACACAAGATCGCGGCTGGACCCTCCTTTAATGATGATCCGAAAACTTCAGCCAATTATTATCCCTACTTCTGACCGCACCCCTCACACTGCCCCCTCGTACCCTACCCCAGCCGCCTCATTCCTTATTCTTCCCCCCACCCTGGCCCATACCACATACCCTTCTCTCTACCCATTCATCTCACCATCCCACCCCAACCCCTCACTCTTCCCTCTCCCCCACCCTGCCCTCTCACCCCGTCAAAAGAGGCCAGACCTTACATAAATAATGTCAAACCGCTCCCACTCTCCCCACTCCAAAAGCCACTTTTCAAATGAAAAAAAAATTCATCTTTTTTAAACTGTGTAAAGAAATACAAATTAGATCTACAACCTGCGTCATTTTTAAACAAGCCCCCGTCCCACCCTGCCCCACCCCATCGACATACGTCACAGAAGCTCCAACCCATGTGACGTCATACTGGAACAACTTGATGACCCTATAAACAATAATATGACAAGAAAACAATGATGGGGTGACGTCATAGGCTAGGTTTGACAAGACAGGGAGCGACGTCATGTGCCGGCTTTACACATTACGCCCACATAGACAAACAAAAATGACATCATCAGATTAGAACGAACATGTACATCTACGCTGTCGAATACAATGCTTTCGTCAACAAAGGATACAAGTCACTGTCAGAAATGTAATCAAAAACCAATACATTCAGTGTTTCTTCCAGACTTTTTTTTCTCCGGGGGGGGGGGGGGGCACTTGATATTTTCAAGGGGGGGTCAACATTTTCCGGGGGGGGTCAACATTTTCGGGGGTGGGGGCGGACACTGGTAAACGTATGTTTTTTTTATATATAAATTCCATTTCGTTCGGGGGGGGGGGGGTGGGGGTGGGGGGCTTAGAATTTCTTCGGGGTGGGGGTGGGGGTGGGGGGAGCCTGGAAGAAACTCTGTACACATTGACAGATAACGAGCACATAAAACATCGAATATCTTCAGTTATAAGTTTAAAAATAATGTATCAATAATCCAATTCATTAAAAGATGTGAAACCTATCTTCGGAAGTGTCCAGTGAATTCATTTTTTTTAAATGAGATATCTAAATTTAGATCTGTTTACAAAACACAAGGTTCGGCGTTGTTTCCTCGAATTATAAACACATTTGAAAACCATTTGATCACAGATTAAACGAAACGACGCCATTCATTTCATATTTCAATTTCGGTTCAATTGCGGTGCTGGCGTCTATAAATAGACCTGCGCAAGCGCAGTGGTATTCTTCAATTTTTTAAATAGATTGAATAACAACACGGACAATTTTGTTTTTTTAAACATAAGCTACATCTGTCAACACGTGTAATACTTAATAATGTATGAGGATTTTCCGTTTAACATAACAATAAGAAGGAACAGGAAGTCTAATTAAAATGATATGAATACATGTCATCACATTGCAGTGTTTCAAAACTAAGTTCAAAGATTTGCGACATCACACAGATGTAATGAACATCTAAAAAAAACACAACAATCTTTGACATGAATAACTAGATCTAGTTTAAAAAAAAACAACAACCTTGACAAAAAAAGTTTATTATATTCAAAAGACATGAAAATTATGGGAAAGAGATGAAAGATAATGAAAAGAATCCAGCAAAAGACAGACAGTATGCTTCTATGTTGTAAATGGCTTATGCTCTATCGTGGGTGAAAAAGACAAAGAAGAAGACCCAATTTTCATATAACAACCTTTTTTTTAAAAAAAAACATCATCGGAAATTGATTGTGTAAAAAAAATGCACATTTACGGCTTGGCACAAAATGTATAGATTTTAAACCTGCACTAAACACGCGATGTCATTTATCACCCCCTTACATTTCTAGATTGGGAAATGGTTTCGTTTGTTGTTTTAGAATTTGATTACAATAGGAACATAAATGGTTATACGGAGAATTACTTAGATTGGGAATTTTTTAGTTTGGTGCTTTCAAATGGAATCACAATAGAAATATAACTAGTTTTACGGAGAATTATTTATGTTGTGAATGGTTTAGTTTGATGTTTTAGAATGGGATCACAACGTGAACATAACTGGTGATATGAAAAATGGTTTAGTTTGTTGTTTTAGAATGGGATCACAATGTGAACATAGCTGGTTATAATTATCATTAAAATTTAAAAAAAAAACACGTTTTCTGATTGAACTAAAAAGTAGAAAATAAATGCTATACATCACAATAATGCAAGCGATCACTCTACTATAAGCGATCGCAAACTGCGTGCGCATTATGACAAAAAATGAAAAACATGGGGCGCCGAAGTAAAATTTTTTTATCGGTCATTGTTAATATAAGATGTAAAAGTTATATTACTATTGATTAGATAATACTATTGAGTTTTATTAGGGAGCTTGTAGAGAGTCAACAGTATTAGAAACTGTAAGAAAATCACGGCGCCCCACGTTTTTCATTTTTTGTCATAATGCGCTCCCAAAAGCTCCCAAAGAAAAATTGTGCCACTTTTGGAATGTAGATTAGGAATGGCGAATCTCAACACGGACTCATACAATAAGCAAGAAATCGATACTCTGGTTTACAATCCATGTATCATAACTCTCATACAATAAAACAAATAAATTTACAAACTCTAAATAAAACTACACATAAAATGGGTGTTTAATATCCGTCTACTGTATTCTTCAATCAAATAAGGTGTGCAGTTAAACTTTTGTATATTACGTCAATGTTAAATTTAGAACACTGGTTCATTTTTATCAGATGATGTTGAATGTGGGCGTTATTTGGATAGAATTACAAATACCCCCTCCCCCAGGCCAACTCTTCAGATGTAATTTTTACTAGTCTAACAGCCAAGTATAGAACTACTTTACTGTACATACTAAAAAACCCGGCATGGGATTTGGAATTTTCCAATACCACTTTGAGTAAAAAAATCTCTTCGTAATGTACAGCAGGGATAGCAAAATATAATCAATGTGTACGCGATGATCAAACTATGCAGGACTAAAAGCTTTTTTATTCCAAGTAACAAAGTGCATTGCAAACTCAAATCTTAAAAAATGGTCGGCTTATACCTGATTAATACGCAATTAGTGAGCTATTTATAAACTTGCTGCATCATGTTCAAATACATGATGCTCACTAGATGCGCCGTTGCGGTTTTTTTTTAGTTAGAATACTCCGCCTACACACTATGCTTCAATTACATCTCAATTATATCTCAATTACATGAAACGTAATAGAAAACCGACGCACCAGCCGGCCAAGCATCCCAGTAATAAAGTTTCCCATTACGATTTCCACTGCTCACTAACCCCTTTATCTCTTAGACATTACTGCTCACACGAAAACATGGCGTTACCATCAGTCAATCATCTCCCCCCCCCTCGCCCCCACCTTCCCCAGAGAACATGTAAAGGACGCTGAGTTTTTCTTTACGACAGTAGGTCAAACGATCGTAGTAGACGTTGATTACCTAACGTTGATGTAGGCGTGTATTTCCACCCTCCCCCCATATATATATATATATATATATATATATATATATATATATATATATATATATATATATATATATATATATATATATATATAAAGACACACAGACACACAGACACCCTGACACAGACACACACACATATTATGAAACTAAAACGACGCTATAAGCCGTAACTTTAAGTTAAAATTAGACCTTTTTAATTTCTCTTTAATTTTCTCTTTCGAGTCGGAAAAACTGGGCTTTGCAATTCTCTCCGTGTGTGGGTGTGTGTGTCTGTGAACACGATAACTTGAGTACCGTTACAGCTAGATTGATGAAATTTCATCTATAAGTATTATATCAAATTTGTAGTTCTGTATCAACTTTCCAGCGATTTCCGATAGCCGGAAGTTGAACTTATTCTACTTTTGGCCTTTCAAAAGCCTATAACTCGAGTAGTTTCAGATAGATAAACGAAATATAAGTAAAAGATCTAATTTTCTACCTTCTGTCAAATTTTGAGTAATTTCCGTTTACGCTATTTCCGATTTCTTAAAAAACTCAAATGCATTTATAAAGTACTAATATTCCGCACTAGTATACACATATTGTTTGCCGTTCAATTGTTGCGCAATATTCTTTTTACTACGAGATTTATTCTATTTTTAAAAGTTTCAGTAATTAAAATTTGATTAATTGATTAAAAATCATGTCTATATCCCGAGTTGCTATCCCACGTAGTATTATATAAGTATATTCGAGAAAGTTTAGAAGAGATCACTCCCGCTTTATTTTGTGTAATTCTTTAAGGGGACATTCTCAATTGCGTTATTTTATTCTCTTTGCGGGTACACTCGATTGTTGCTGAAATGTCGCCGTTATTGACAAAATGTTTATTAGCTTAGGCACAAGGTAGAGGCAGTAGAGTATGTGAGTAACGCTACAATTTAGCAATCTTGGTGTCACAAACTGTAACGTGACACACTGTAACAGGTCATGTAAACATGTAAACATATGTGACGTGGCATATGTACGTGACACATTGTTTTGCGACTCCTGTATCGTAGTAGGCCTCAACTGTTTTGTCACGTCCTGTAACGTGACTTATTGTCACGTGACCCTCCCCCATGTCACGTGACTTATTGTCACGCGAACTCTGTAACGTGACATGACCTCTTTTAAAACTGACAACCAGTTACGTAAAACAATGCAAAGTGTCACACGGTTAAGTATTATATATAACGCGACATCTTGTAACGTGACATCTTGTAACGTGACATCTTGTAACGTGACATCTTGTAACGTGACATCTTGTAACGCGACATCTTGCAACGTGACATCTTGTAACGCGACATCTTGTAACGTGACATCTTGTAACGTGACATCTTGTAACGTGACATCTTGCAACATGACACCCAGCACGTGAAACGTGACGTGATTCCACTTAATGTGACACCCAGTAACGTGATTCCACTTAACGTGACACCCAGTAACGTGATCCCACTTAACGTGACACCCAGTAACGTGATCCCACTTAACGTGACACACTGTAACGTGATTTTACTTAACGTGACACACTGTAACGTGATCCTACTTAACGTGACACCCAGTAACGTGATTCCACTTAACGTGACACCCAGTAACGTGATTCCACTTAACGTGACAACCAGTAACGTGATTCCACTTACCGTGACACACTGTAACGTGATTCCACTTAACGTGACACACTGTAAAGTGATTCCACTTAACGTGACACACTGTAACGTGATTCCACTTAACGTGACACCCAGTAACGTGATCCCACTTAACGTGACACCCAGTAACGTGATCCCACTTAACGTAACACCCAGTAACGTGATCCCACTTAACGTAACACCCAGTAACGTGATCCCACTTAACGTGACACCCAGCAACGTGATCCCACTTAACGTGACACCCAGCAACGTGATCCCACTTAACGTGACACCCAGTAACGTGATTCCACTTAACGTGACACACAGCAAAGCGTCACCCTGTAACACGACACGTTTTCACCCCCCACCTTGTCTGGCTCCCTTCCCGGGGGTTGTCAAAACCTCGACAGTCTCTACCTGACCTGACCCGTATCACGACGGTAATGATGACTAGTTTCAGACATCCTATGGCAGCTACGTGATGACGCGGGGAGCCATTCACGACGGTGGCGGATGATTTTTATCAACATCCGTAATTTTGTGTTGTTCAGTTGATTTTTTTCCAGTTGAAGGTCAAGGTGAATGAATTGAGATTTGGCGGTGTCAAGTTTCAATTATTTAAATTAAATTAGTTAAATTTTAGACGGTGTTGGATTGCTGTAGTGATGATGTGGCTCATCATGCTGAAGTTGGAGTCGATGTCTTTTGTTATTCTAATTTAAAGCTGATTTCACACACGTTTCATATGTTACAAAGGCATGTTAAATAGCTTGACTTGATATTATAATCCACGGTCCCCTGAAAAATGCGAAACGGAGAAATGCGAAACGGAGAAATGCGCAACCGAAAATTGTACAAACAGAGAGAATGCGCTAATACAAGGTTATTATACTAATACTTTTTGGTCACATTTCGTGAAAAAATATTTTTTTATTTTACAATGTACACCAAGTCATTCTTCGGTTACATCTTTAAATTATCAATTTAAAAAAAAAATCCATGGCGCATTTTTTTTGCGCAGTTATCGATTTCGCATTTTTCGTTTCGCACTTATCTGGTAACCTATACTTCACAATATAACGTGACGTAGAACTCTACTTTAAAAACCACGTGACTTGTTGTTTAAGCTTAATAAAAAACAGGTTTCCTATTTTGTGTTATAAATTAATATAATTTGTTATTCCTCGTTTCGCAGTCCTTGAACTTTTTAACCGTCCTTAATTAAAGCAACATTTTTAATTACATTAATTAAATTTCCATTGTTTACAAGAAATCTGCACTGATCAGTAGAGTATGCAAGAAGACCGTTGCACAGATTCCAAGGATTATGCACCAAGACCGCTACTGTAATACATTTAATACCCCAGCCACTGTCTCCATTCTAGCGAATACAACCTTGATCCAGTTCGCACCGCCATCAACAGTTAGAATCTCCCAACGATAAACAGTCTGACATCTTTTCCGGTACTGGAAGGTCAGTCTAAATATAGCGCATCACAGAGTCGTCTGCGGGAAATTATTTTCTTTCCATACGACGCATGCGTAATAGCTGCAGTATTACATTTTTATATGTATTTTTTAAATAAAATACGTATTGTTAATGCTTTTTGCTTCTAATTCAGTTCACTCTGGGATTGTATACACGTTCATGCGTTGCCTAGCATATATATATATAAATATATATTTATATATATATATAAATATATATATATATATATATATATATATATATATATATATATATATATATATATATATATATATATATATATATATAAATATATATATATATATATATATATATATATACATATATATATATATACTTATTTATTTAATGTTCCCTTTGTACGTGTGTATATATGTGTGTTTGTGTCGCTAACCGTGAATAAGAAAATCCCATTGGTTGTGTATACCAGAAAGCTAATCAGATGTTTGAAAATGTTGGGCACAAAGTGCTTGGCAATAGGTGGCCAATGTTGTTCGACAACTGATGGCCACTTTTATCTGACAGCTTTTGGCCACTTTGTCTGACACATGTTGGCCACTTTGTCTGACACATGTTGGCCACTTTGTCTGACACATGTTGGCCACTTTGTCTGACACATGTTGGCCACTTTGTCTGACACATGTTGGCCACTTTGTCTGACACATGTTGGCCACTTTGTCTGACACATGTTGGCCACTTTGTCTGACACATGTTGGCCACTTTGTCTGACACATGTTGGCCACTTTGTCTGACACATGTTGGCCACTTTGTCTGACACATGTTGGCCACTTTGTCTGACACATGTTGGCCACTTTGTCTGACACATGTTGGCCACTTTGTCTGACACATGTTGGCCACTTTGTCTGACACATGTTGGCCACTTGAGCCAAGCCCTCCCAGTTTGTCTAGCACCGTTAATGCCCATCCTCTTAGAACATTCTAGTCTGAGATCTCTGACAGCCTCTTACGTCCGGTGTAACCAATGGTTCTACTGGATAGCAGGAGCCCTAGACTCCACAGGGAGCCCTAGACTCCACAGGGAGCCCTAGACTCCACAGGGAGCCCTAGACTCCACAGGGAGCTCTAGACTCCACAGGGAGCCCTAGACTCCACAGGGAGCCCTAGACTCCACAGGGAGCCCTAGACTCCACAGGGAGCCCTAGACTCTACAGTGAGTCCTAGACTCCACAGGGAGCCCTAGACTCCACAGGGAGCCCTAGACTCCACAGGGAGCCCTAGACTCAACAGGGAGCCCTAGACTCAACAGGGAGCCCTAGACTCAACAGGGAGCCCTAGAATCCAGAGCACAGGGAGCCCTAGACTCCAGAGCACAGGGAGCCCTAGACTCCACAGGGAGCCCTAGACTCCACAGGGAGCCCTAGAATCCAGAGCACAGGAAACCCTACACTCCAGAGCACATGGAGCCTTAGACTCAAGAGCACAGGGTGCACTAGACTCCACAGTGAAGCTCTAGACTCAACATGGAGCCCTAGACGTCAGCACGTACTTAGAGCCTTTGGCTCCACAGGACAGATTTGTAACGATTTGGAAATTGTTTCAAAATCTCTTGCTAAACTTGAAAAAATGGTGTTAATTTTTTTTCATTTCCGGCTAATTACGCCCACCTTTCTTATGCATCACTTGTCTAGAGCAATCCTCTAAATATCTCATCCACGAGAATAATAAAAAAAAAATCTGGAATAATGTCTTACTGACCAGCAATGTCAGACATCCATCACGTGATCTTTTTGTCTGGCTTCATGTTTCAATGTTATAGGATTAATCCAGTTCCTTGTATAAATACCTGTGATATTGAAAACCTGATAGTCGATCTAAGAATAAAGACTTTGCAGATAATTCCAAATTCCCTTGTTTAATCTATTCTATTATTCGTTCTTTGACCTTGTTAGTTTAGGATCAAATTGCATTCTCTTATCCACCTCACACCAGATCCACACAAAGACAATCCCATTTCTTATCCGTTTATCAATATTACCTTTACATCTAAGGCTTGCTAAAAAATAACACACCCTATCATCAACACTTGTATATATCATTAGCTTTACACCGCGTATCATCAACACTCGTATATATCATGAGCTTTACACCGCGTATCATCAACACTCGTATATATCATGAGCTTTACACCGCGTATCAACACATATCCCGTGCTTACATTAGCAAAAGAGAATTTAGCTATTTTCAATTTATCCCTAAATATAACTTTCTCTAAATTATGTTCCTCTATATATATTTCCTAATCTTCATCCGTTTTATCCCCAATAACCTTTTCATATCTAACCACCCTAACAGCATCATAATCTCTATCCAATCTACAATAACATGCCATCTTACTCCATCTCCAAAAAGAAACTTCTTTATCATTCCCCTGTTATCAACTACTCAGCCGTAGCAAGCTGTTGTTTGATTGTGGCCCATGTATGATTGGAGCCACATTTTTATGTTGTTTGCTTGAGGTCCATATATGATTGGAGCCACATTCACACCTCCCTGAGTCGGAAAAACATAATTTTGCAAACTTGTCCGTATGTATGTGTATGTGTGTCTGTGAACACGATAACTTGAGTACCGTTACAACTAGGTTGATGAAATTTCATATTTGTGATTCTGTATCAACTTTTCAGCTATTTCCGTTAACCGGAAGTGGCACTTATGCTACTTTCAATTTTTCAAAAGCCTATAACTTGAGTACAGTTTCAGATAAATAAATGAACTTTCACAAGTAAGTAAAAGATCTAATTCTCTGCCATTTGTCAAACTTTGAGTAATTTCCGTTGACCGGAAGTAGTAATTTACGCTATTTCCGATTTCTCAAAAAACGCATGTATAAAGTACTAATAATATTCCGCACTAATATACACAGATTTTTTTGGCGTTCACTTGGTGCGCAATTATTTTTTCTACGAGATTCTATTCTATTTTAAAAAGTTTAAGTAATTAAAAATGGATTTAAAATCATGTCTATATCCGGAGATGCCATCCCCCGTAGTGTTATATAAGAATATTCAAGAAAGTTTAGGGGAGATTACTCTCGGTTTATTATGCTGTTTGCTTGAGGCCCGTGTATGATTGGAGTAACATTTTTATGTTGTTTGCTTGTGGTCAATGCTAATTCTCTTCTCTCCGAGAAACCTGACATTCCGTGAGAGCTAGAAATTTGGAGCGAAATGCAAACGACATTTTCTGGAAATCTTTGATAATAGCATTTTCGTTGCGAGACAGAGGACAGAACATAAAAAAAAAACCGAAGATGAAATAAAAAAAGATAAAATGGCAAAAAATGAAATCATAAAAAATGACAGCATGAAAATAGTATTACATCACAGAAGAAGTAGATTTAGTCCGACAAAATTTAGACTTGGTCCAACAAATATTGACTTGGTCCAACAAATCTAGACTTGGTCCAACAAATCTAGACTTGGTCCAACAAATCTAGACTTGGTCCAACATATCTAGACTTGGTCCAATAAATCTAGACTTGGTCCAACAAATCTTGACTTGGTCCAACAAATAAAGAGTTGGTCCAACAAATCTAGACTTGGTCCAACAAATCTAGACTTGGTCCAACAAACGGACACTTATGACTCTTCACATGACGTCCAAAGCGCCGATACGAGTGCCAGACAACGGGGCATCTTAGTGCCAACGGGTCGGGCGGCTACCAGACTGGATTGGGGGTTGGTGGGGGTAGTGTGGGGGGGGGGGGGAATAAACCACCTATTGGACGATAACGAGACGATAAAGGGCTTAGACCGCCACCCCCAATGGAGGGTTTAACTTATTATAAAAGCTAAATAAGGTTTTCACCGTTTGCCCGTAGGTTCTATAGAGGATCTTCAAGCCAATTCAAGAAGAATTCATAACTTGGCTTGGATTCCGAAGGAACAGGAACATTTCGTAGGTTGAGTCTGCGGTGCTAGTCTCTGATTTGTGTATGTGAAGTGAGGGGGAAGAGTTGGAGTGTGTGAGGGGGGGGGGGTAGTATTTTGTGAGTGCTAGAAAATGTCAGACGGTTGGGGGTGCGGTGGAATCTGACGTCATCAGAAGGGGTGTTGTCACCGGATGCCGTGTTGTCGCCCTTGGTATGATAGCTGTCAGCTGTCAGGGTTGGGTTCGGTGTCAGTCAGGTAATTGACGGTCACTGGGAGATAGGGAAAATTTGTGGGGGTGGGGGTGATGTGTCGGTCAGGTAATTGACGGTCACTGGGAGATAGGGGAAAATAAGTAGGGGTGGGGGGTGGGGAGGTGGGGGGGGGGATGTGTCGGTCATTTAATTGACGGTCACCGAGAGATAGGGAAAAATGTGTAGGGGTGGGGGTGGGGAGGGGGGTGATGTGTCGGTGAGGCAGTTGAGGTCACTGAGAGATAGAGAAAAAATGAGTAGGGGTGGGGGTGGGGAGGGGGTTGATGTGTCGGTGAGGCAGTTGAGGTCACTGAGAGAAAGGGAAAAATGTGTGGTGTGGGGGTTGGGGGATGATGTGTCGGTCAGGGAATAGACGGTCATTGATAGTTAGGGAAAATTTGTGGGGACGGGGGGATGTTGATGTGTTAGTACACCTCCCAATTTTCTTTAGAGTGTTACTACATCTGCAAGTTCATTGTATATATCATCACACCATCCACTTATTCTCTCGCTAACTTAACTTTCCTCATACTAGAAATCGGGTAACCTTTACAGCGGAGAATACTCAAGCATTTTTCCACTCGAAAACGATAGTAGCCTCTAACTCTCGATCATATCCTCACCCTCGCATTTACTCTCCAAAGTACGTAAATAAAAGAAAATTAATTAACCTAATTAAATTGCTTAACAGCGAAAAACAACAGGGGAGGATTAATGGAATGATTGCATAATGGAAAGGGTTTTACAACTGCAACGAAACGGCATTTAGAAAGGATCCTGCCCTTATCGTTAGTTTAGATTCTATCTATGAATAATGCTGAAAGGGGGCCTAGTTTTTTTTTTTCGTGTGTTGATTTAATTTAAAATCTCATTTAATTTTTTTTTTTTGCTTCTAAAATTCAATTTCACGCGAGAAACGGGTAAATAGCTACGGTCATTGACCCCGGCGACGTGAAATGTCATAATCATCGTAGCCATTCACCCGACAACGTGTAATTAAGTGTGTTGCCTATGTTTGTCTGTAAGTATAGATGACTTCGTTAACATGCATGCCTGTGCTTGTATGTATGTGTTTGTAGGTTTGTGTATGTTTGTATGTGTTTGTATGAGTGTACACAGTATGTGTATGTGGTTTGTGTGCGTTCATTAGTGTATGCGTATCTGTGAGTTTGTGTGTGTGTATCTGCGAGCTTGTGTGTGTGTGTGTTGTGTTTTTACTTTGTGTTGTGTGTATACTTATGTGTATGTGTGTTTATTCCAAACCCTCAACCGCTGGTTTGATCCAGTCCGATCAATAACGCGTCAGCTTATTGATGACATGTATCGATGACATCTGCCGATGACATCTAATAAATTGAGTGGGCGTATCCTCTTTCCCGCCATTGTTTGTCATCAGCAAGCCTGCATGGCAGAAAAGATGCACTTCCGGTCAGCTGACCGAGCCGCCATCTTGTGTCATGGACCTCTCTTCCGGCACATCTATCACAACAGAATGTGATGGATGGCGAGAATATCTGGCCAGTGTTGTGGAATCTGGATGTGATGTTCTACACTAGTGCTGAGACTGCAGGTATTATACGCGGTAGAGGGTAATACTGGCAGTGGTGTACTTCCCACAGTGGTGAGCTTGCCACAGTGGTGAGCTTGCCACAGTGGTGAACTTGCCACAGTGGTGGACTTGCCACAGTGGTGGACTTGCCACAGTGGTGGACTTGCCACAGTGGTGTACTTCCCACAGTGGTGAACGAGCCACACTGGTGAACTTGCCACAGTGGTAAACTTGCCACAGTGGTGAACTTGCCACAGTGGTGAACTTGCCACAGTGGTGAGGGTCATTCGTGTTTTTCATGTTTTATACTTTCCCTTTGTTTAATTTTTATAATTTATAATCTCCCTTTAATAGTGTGTTTTTTTTTTTATGTGTTACATCTTAACGTTAAGACCAAGAAGAATACACCCAGAGAGACCATAACGTTGTGACCTTGACCCTTATAGTCTCATGAGTCCCACAGTACATGACCCACTTTGTGACCCTAGAGACCCACTTGCCGACCCATCTGATGTACTTTCCACTTTCCTTCGGGCAGTCTTTGTTCAAAAGGTAAACGTCCGAATTTATTTTTTAGATGTCAAAACCATTCAAAGGGAGACTAATCCGACTGTCTAAGAGACGTAACCAAATATGTCAACACCATGCATTAGTGAATAATTTTGTCAACACCCATTGAGTGACATTTTCCTAATAGAAAGATTTTTTTTTCTTCCCGAATTCTGGCAGGAACGAGGGATAGAATGGGAAGGAAAAAAATCGATGGTCTGCTAATGAAGATGGACCTGCAAAAGGGGAGAGCACTAATGGACGGACCAAAAACTGGGGCGTTCTCTCTGAAACAGGCAGCAGGTAGGTCTGCAGAGTCGGGAGAACTGTGACTCTGGGAGAACTGTGACTCTGGGAGAACTGTGACTCCAAGTGGTGGGAGAACTGTGACTCCCAGTGGTAGGAGAACTGTGACTCCAAGTGGTGGGAGAACTGTGACTCCAAGTGGTAGGAGAACTGTGACTCCAAGTGGTGGGAGAACTGTGACTCCAAGTGGTGGGAGAACTGTGACTCCTGTAGACAGTGGTGGGAGACCTACAGAGGCGCAGCGACCCCTCCCGGCGCCCGCGGACAAACTCATAATTTGGCGCCCCCCCCCCCCCCTATATTTTTTTATTTATAATTCAACATAGCAGCTAAAATTAGCTTATTATGGCACCCTTAGGGTCGGCGCCCGGGGTCATATGTACCCCCCCCCCCCCCCACCCCCCCCCCCGTAGCTACGCCTCTGGATACCTATGACTCCTGTGGACAGTGACTCATAGAATTATTACTCCACAGAACCATGCTGAGAGTGACTCCTCTGTTTTCGCCCGACGCCCGCAAACAATTTCAACATATTATCGACCGTTCAAGATTTCACCACAATTTAAAAGAGAATCAAACGTTGCTCGTATAAGGTACACCGTCATGTCTAATTATAAAATTATAGGACATTTGCTGTCTCTTCCAGAATGTTTACCCGTTTACAATTATGTCTAAAAATGAATTTTTAAATGTATTCTTCCATTGTTGACAACATACATCAAATACTTTGTCACAACGTACGACAGTATAAAGTATCCTATAGGATGTAATATAACATTTGAAGTCTATATAAAATAAATACTCTATCATGACATAACTAACATGTAAATTACTGTAAGACATGTATTTCTCAATGCACGCATATACATAAGCAAAATTGCAACATAGTGAACCCCAATACCCCCTCCCTCCCTACACCCACATACACAACCCTCAAATCGTGGGAGGAAAAAAACAGACAACTTTCCCCTTGTTTACCCCGATGCTAAAGTGGCCATTTTCTTTCATTAGGATTCAATTGTTTACCTGGCTTGAAGGATTAGCTTCAGCCGCCCGAGGCACTGGGGTCGGCATTTTGATCCATCGTTAAACGTCATCGTTTAATCGCAACCACTTTACGAGCGCGGAGTCTGTGGGGACACGACATGGGGGGGGGGGGGTACAGTAGGAATTCCTGGCTTTAGATGTTGTGTTTTAATTGCCATGAAATTCCGGAGATGATATTGAATCCGTGAGCTGACTCACGGGAGTACGTGCTTTGTTGGCTGCCGTTTTCTGTGAGTGCTTCTGGCATTTGCAGATAATTCAAGTTTGTTTCGGGGGTTTGATATTAATGCGGTCGTTATTTTTTTTTATAAATACGCTTTGATTTTTCAAAGGTCTATACTTAAGTTTCAAAGTGACTTGGGAACCTTAAGATAAAAATGTATGATTTGAATTCAAAGAATTTTAGTTAAAGATAGGTGTAGTTTTGGTAGAGATAAGCAGGGGTGGGGGTGGGGGTGGAGGTGTATAGTCTGCTTCAGGGATGTGAGTAAATTTGTAACCCAGATCAGGTTTTTGTGACTTTTTCATAATGATCCATAGGGTAGGTGAAGTAGTGTTCACATGTTGTTGTTTTTATTACCGCGGTTAAAGAACTGATAATGACGTCAGAATTATGTGGTCGGAACGTTGAATTTTCATCATCAGTTTGAGCAGGAAGGTGAGGTTTGAACACGTTACCAGAACTAGAGACTTTACTACGCTCTGCTCCTAGACCAGACAGATTTTGTAAGATGTCAACAGTATGTTGAACACATTTTGTTTACAGTTTTTTTTTTAATTTAATTAAATGAGATCGAACTGTACTTTACTTTACAATGATAGTTTTAATCTGTTTGCCACGACTGTGTTGAGTTATCGTTCTTAGATTAGCTGCCCAAGCGAGTTATCGGTCCTTAGAGCTTCAGCTAATGGTTTGATGACGTAACGGGGAGGTGGGGAGGGATTGGCGTATACAAGGAGGTTTAAATTGTTTGATACAATGAGTTGAGTGGGAGGGAGTCAGTGGGAGGGAGTCAGTGGGAGGGAGTCAGTGGGAGGGAGTCAGTGGGAGGGAGTCAGTGGGAGGGAATCAGTGGGAGGGAGTCAGTGGGAGGAGAGTCAGTGGGAGGAGAGTCAGTGGGAGGGAGTCAGTGGGAGGGAGTCAGTGGGAGGGAGTCAGTGGGAGGGAGTCAGCGGGAGGAGAGTCAGTAGGAGGGAGTCAGTGGGAAGAGTCAGTGGGAGGAGTCAGTGGGCGGACAGTCAAGTAGACTGAAAACGAACACTGTGTTAATGCTAATGCTGACCTGGCAAATCGTATGATATTAACATTGAGACAGCAACCTATCTAGGGGAGAAAACTCAACTTTTGATTACAGATTCTAATTGAAATTCCATAACGTACAAAATTCAGTAAGAAAATTAAACAACTATAAATTTTTCTTCATCATAACAAAATTTTAATTGCACTGAAAATGTATTTTTTTTAAAAGTGCCCTCTTTAATAAAAGCTAATGTCCTAATGAGATTTCTTACATATTTTAGCCACCATAACTTTTAATAAAGCAAGCTCGTTTCATTTTCTAATTTTCAGGGTATGTAATTTTAGTCTTTCGAAAACTTTGGAAAATAGTTTTCTTTTCTTTTTCGACTCAATAATCTTTTTCCCTAAACAAAGTTTACGAAACATAGGCTTCTACTAAACCTATTTGCGTAAAAACTCGACCAGTAATTTGTGATCTCTAAAATTGAGTTATCTGCCCCTACTTAGTTTGTTTTCTATGCTCAGGCAAGAAGACAACTAGCATCGACAGTCAGTTCACACTAGAGGGCCAGTTGATCAAGCGACCGCAAGTATTTAATCTTGTTATCACCCCTTTTTTAAATTTATTAAATATTGTAATTTTGAAATCAAATTATTATGTCTAATTTATTGTTTAATTAAATTACAATTAAGTATCCTGGCATTGTAATTGAAGAAAAGTTATATATATATATATATATATATATATATATATATATATATATATATATATATATATATATATATATATATATATATATATATATATATATATATCCTAGTCGTAGTTCGCAGTTTACCGATCGGATTTGGGGCAACTATTTAGTAGATTTTCCAGGTTTAGCTGATAACTTAAGAGAAACATACAACCATAATACAGCAAGTTTTCAGAAGTTACCAGAAGGATAGCGAGCAAGAAAAAAAATTCGTCAGTTTGAGAAAAAAAAGAAAATTGTCTGCATGTCAATTAGCATTGAAATTTTTTTAAAATTATTAACATTTTTCTAATTATAAGAAATCTTTTAACTTTTAAATTAATTTTTTGTAAGAAACTATATCGAAATTCGTCGAATTTTTATCCTAAGTTTGTAGGCTATATAATTTTAAAAAGTTGCAATTTATTTATTAAAAATATACGTCATTTTAGACGGTTTATTTCCAGTGATCAAATGCAACGATGTCAAATTTAATTAAAATTATCTAATTAATGCAAGTGGCTCATCACGAGTATTGTCTATTATCTAGTGGAAATGGATGGGGATGGGGGAGCAAGGAGGTGGGGGAGGAAGGGGGGGGGGGTCCTGTAACAATGTGTTGGGTTGTGGTGGGGTATCGCAAAATATGAAACATAAATAATAAGATCATAATGAAACAAAACATATTTTGTTGTTGTTAGGGTTTGGTTACTTGAGATGGGGGATGTATCATTTTGACGTCATGATGGGATGCGATGGCGGGAGAGGGGAGGTCTGGAATTTTCTTACGACCTGTTCGATATGAAGAGGGGGAGGGGGGAGGAGGAGGATAAAAATTGTCATTTAATGGACGAGCGGATACGTCGGATGGCTGTTGGACTGGGGTCGATCGACTGTAAGACAACAGGGCGACGGTCGATTACTTGGGTCACGTGACGACGATGGTCGATTGGGCTCAGGTCTGAGACAACTGAAAAAGTCACGGCGTGAAGGGTTAGGTGGACGGTCGGTGTCGTTTTATTTTCCTGATGGTGGGTGTCGTAGGCATAGGGGGAAAAGACGAGGTTATAGAAAACTGGCCTTCGTTAATACAACTTCAGTCTCTCCTCGCATCAACACCACACTTTACACACCTCCCCTCACATCAACACTTTACACACCTCCCCTCACATCAACACTTTACACACTTACACACCTCCCCTCACATCAACACTTTACACACCTCCCCTCACATCAACACTTTACACACTTACACACCTCCCCTCACATCAACACTTTACACACCTCCCCTCACATCAAGACCACACTTTACACACCTCCCCTCACATCAACACCACACTTTACACACCTCCCCTCACATCAACATTTTACATACCTCCCCTCACATCAACACTTTACACACCTCCCCTCACATCAAGACCAAACTTTACACATCTCCCCTCACACAACACCACACTTTACACATCTCCCCTCACATCAACACTTTACACACCTCCCCTCACGTCAAGACCAAACTTTACACATCTCCCCTCACATCAACACCACACTTTACACACCTCCCCTCACACAACACCACACTTTACACATCTCCCCTCACATCAACATCACACTTTACACACCTCCCCTCACATCAACATCACACTTTACACACCTCCCCTCACATCAACATCACACTTTACACACCTCCCCTCTCACAACACCACACTTTACACATCTCCCCTCACATCAACACTTTACATACCTCCCCTAAAATCAACACCACACTTTACACACCTCCCCTCACACAACCCCACACTTTGCACATCTCCCCCCACACAACACTTTACACACTTCCCTTCTCATAACTTTTGTTTTCTTTCTTTCCTTTCTAGCCAGATAATCGGTTTACTCAGCTTATAACTCAACTGATTACGTCCTAACGTTAAAAAAAATCGACAGCTAAAAAGATTTTAAATTTCTCACCCCAAAGATCCAAAACTTTAAGAAAATACAGAGGAAAACTGTGGGCTTATAAAACACAAAACTTTTTTTTAATTGGGGATTTCCAAATTTAAAAATAGAACAGTTTTCCACACGGATTGGACTTGATGTAGGGAATTTTTTTTTTTAATTTTTAAATTTTTTTTTTTTACATTTGGCTACAAATTTTTAAATACAGAGATTCATACGCGTATAGCCTGTAATAATAGTACAAGGTTATTTCACTATGCGTAAGGTGTGGGGATGTGGGGGAGAAGGGGGTTGGGTAACTTTGATAGTAAAGACTTAGCCGGAGGTGTAATTTGGGGCATGAAATTGGTGTTGGGATTTTCATTATGTCAGGGGGTGGGGCTGGAGGAGGCGGGGAGCTGATGGGCTGTTTAAAGAGTTGTGGCTGTTTCACTTGAGATTGTTTCCCAGAAGATTGTTTTAGTCTTCAGACGAGATTGTATCAGAGACAAGATTGTATCAGAGACAAGATTGTATCAGATGAGATTGGGGGGGGGGACGGAGTGGTTTTAAACAGGAGAGTTCATGGCTGCTAACTCCAAAAGTCGTGAGTTCGAATCCCCGGGCAAATGATGCTCGATAGTTGGGGGGCAGAAAAAAATACAAAATCAGCACACAAAAAATACTGCTGCCTTGCAGATTGTTAAAGTTTGTACATAGACTGTGAAAGATATTTCAGAAAACACAAAAAGCAGACAGAAGTCTGGAGTCAACGGCCCATATGGCTCCCAAAATGATGATACGTGATAGTTAATTGTGTTGGAGGAATATTACTATTAAGAACGAAAAAGAAGAAAATTACAAATTCGTTTCAAGCAAGATTACAAGCAATAAAAGTAGAATATATTCATGTGTTCCTGGTAAGAATTCATATCACGTTAAGGATGCTGCAAAAGTTCTAATTGTCATTAGGTTTTAGATGTTTCGATAAAAGTACTCAACTTTTGACTTGAATAATAGTATAAGACACTTAACCAAGTACGTTCGAGCTGGCTTATACCAATCTACAAAGTACTTAACTAATTAGTTTAGATCAGCATCGCTCTGGAACCATTACATCCAGCTTATATTACATCTACCATCTAAAACGCTAGATAATGCCATAAACGTTGACGGCGATACTTAAGAACTAATTTGTTTGGCGATGTATTGATTTTGTTCAGCCCGTACAGGAGAGATGGGGTATTATGGGAAAACAAAAACCAAATCTAATGATGCCCGGATATGGCCAGGGATAGTTTGACCAATCCGTTTTCGGCAGCTGGAACTTCCGCTTGTTTACAAGACATTTAAACAGTTGTCAAGATATATATATATATATATATATATATATATACATATATATATATATATATATATATATATATATATATATATATATATATATATATATATAAAACGGTTTTTAAACTAATGTAATAATATTTTTGTGTATAGTGTTAAAACAAAGGAAAACAACTCAGCATTGATTAAAAACTTGCTGATGTTGCTATATACTGGTCACGGTTTAAATTTGGGTTTTGGTTAGAGCTAGGAGTAAAACATTAAATAAGGTTATCGTTCTGATGCTATATAAAAATCGGAGTATCGATACTACCTAAATTGTTTTCTAGTATTGGTTTAGGTACTGATGTTATATAAAAATCAGAGTATCGATACAACCTAATTGTTTTCAAGTGTTGCTTAAGATACTGATACTATATTTAAAAAATCAGAGTATCGATACAACGCAGTTTTAGTTGGCCTACTGGTTAATATCTACGGTGTTTCGGAATGGACATGATCGAGTTGACGATCATTATTGTTGACATCGATAAAATAATGTGTGTTTTTTTTAGATTTGGCAATCAAAGAGACTTTACAAACATATTTTAGAAAATAATTTAAGCCTTAAAATAATTAAGAAATTTAATATTTTTAGAAACAATTTTATAAAAGTTGCAAACTAAAAGAACTTTAAAATATTTTTTTTTTTTGGAGTTTAAGGCTACATTTCTATTTATTTTCATCTAAGTTATAACCTGAAGTTTCACTTTCTTAAGAAAAACATTGATTGGCTCTACAGGAACTCTGTGATCGATATTGTAAAAACCCTATTAAATAAAAAATTCTCAGTAATTTGTACTCAAAACTTTACCTATAAAATTTTTCATACAAAATTAATGTGTTTTTTTAAACCAGATTACCTAGTTCAACCATTTTTGTTTTCAACATATGTGATAAAGGTAAAAAAAAAATGTTTTTTTGCCTTTTTAAAAAATTTATTTCGTTACCGAAAATATTTTAAACATTAAATACATCTAATTTTTAGTAAAACCCAACCAAAATCATCACAGTCAGATTTATATAACCAAATGTTATTTTAATAACATCGTGCATGATTATTTTTTAAATATTTAATGGGCCTTGCTAATAATTTTTGAGACTTTTCTCGGTTGAGTCCAATATTAATCAAATAATAAAAACATTCAAAAGTTTTTATCTTCGTTTTTTATCTAGGTTGAGATAAAGATAGTTTAGCTTCGTGGGCGGGTGGGATAAGGGTTGGACAATGAAAATTAAAAAAAAAAAACGCTTTTTCCAAATATTAATATAGCAAAAAGCTTGTCCATTTATTATTGAAAATAAAGTAAGCCAAGCACAATCAATAACTAGCTGTTAAATGCTTTTTTTCCCCCTTAATGATCGCAAATTGACATTTTTTATTTATAGCAGATTTCTGGGTCAACGACCTGCGCTATTTGCTGGGTAACGGATGACCTGCTTTAACTAGCGAGAGCACTTTGTGCACGTACAAACAGGGGGGGGGGCGATGGTGTAAAGTGGCACATTCAAGAGTTTGTAGTTTCGTGGACGAGGAAAAATACACGGTGAATTGGTAAGGAGGTGATGGAGCACTTCGTTATAGCATCAATGTAAGCACTTTACATTATAGCACCAACATTAGCACTTTACATTATAGCACCAACATTAGCACTTTTCATTATTGCACCAACATTAGCACTTTTCATTATTGCACCAACATTAGCACTGTTAATTATAGCACCAACATTAGCACTTTTCATTATTGCACCAACATTAGCACTTCCCATTATAGCACCAACATTAGCACTGTTAATTATAGCACCAACATTAGCACTTTTCATTATTGCACCAACATTAGCACTGTTAATTATAGCACCAACATTAGCACTTTTCATTATTGCACCAACATTAGCACTTCCCATTATAGCACCAACATTAGCACTGTTAATTATAGCACCAACATTAGCACTTTTCATTATAGCACCAACATTAGCACTGTTAATTATAGCACCAACATTAGCACTGTTAATTATAGCACCAACATTAGCACTTTTCATTATTGCACCAACATTAGCACTGTTAATTATAGCACCAACATTAGCACTTTTCATTATTGCACCAACATTAGCACTGTTAATTATAGCACCAACATTTTTTGCAAGTTAGCAGTTTCAAGATAATGTTTAATCCAGTTAAAATAACAAAACTAGTTGAAAAATAGAGAGAAGGGGGGGGGGGTTGATAGCAAACTGAAAATGATAAAATGTCGAAGGGGGAACAGTGAGTACCTTGGTAATCGCACTGGGTGACACCCGACCTAGTTAGGTTAGCCTCTGACTTTTAGCAAATTTGCTCCTGCAGTACCAAAATTAGCACTTACTTGTGCGGGTGTTTTATAAAGATCCACCTTCAAAGCTTTTTTGTCTTACCGACTTTTTTGCACGTGCCCTTACAGCTCCGAAACTAGTACTTTCACTTTTAGTTTGACTATTGGAAATTCCCATAAAGTACCGAAACTAGTACTTTCACTTTTAGTTTGACTATTGGAAATTCCCATAAAGTGCCGAAACTAGTACTTTCACTTTTAGTTTGACTATTGGAAATTCCCATAAAGTACCGAAACTAGTACTTTCACTTCTAGTTTGACTATTGGAAATTCCCATAAAGTACCGAAACTAGTACTTTCACTTCTAGTTTGACTATTGGAAATTCCCATAAAGTACCGAAACTAGTGCTTTCACTTCTAGTTTGACTATTGGAAATTCCCATAAAGTGCCGAAAATGTACTCTTTAATGTTGGTACCCATCATACAAAATTCTCGTACAATACTAACAACTCGCAAAAAAAAAAAAAAAACAAGTCCCTTGCATTACCGCGCATCTGACAGCGCCACTTTTGTAGTCCCCCCCCCAGCAACCCCCTCCCCCCTCCTTCAATTGACCACTTGCTACTGACAACTGACTGCCCCTCTCCCGAGTTCTCTCTCGGGGTGGTCTAGTTTTAGGACGCCTCTAATGCACTTGCCGAAATCGTCTTTTAAGTAGTTGTTTTTTTTCTTCACATTTTCTCCTTTCGTGTCTTTTAATGTCGTCCTGATCCCTAAAGACCAAGAAGTAAGACACAGTGTCGTCAGCATTATTTCTTATCTCTTAAGCGGCCTCCCAACTCCACCCCGTTTCGAAATGTTACGTAAACCTGTACGTGTCTATTTTTAACACAGGTTTGCTTGTAGCGTGTCTCTGGTTAAAGGCGTGATTAAATCTACGGCCCATATTCACCATTGGGTCCTATCTGCCTGTCACTGTACTCAACACTAGATCCCTCCAACATTCCTTAATCCCAACTGCCATCTCTCCCCTTTATCCTTTAATCCCACACACCATCTACCCCCGCCATCGGTTAATCCAGGCTACCATCACCCAGACAGCAGTTAATCCCACCTACCGTCGCTTAATCTGCCTTACCATTTTCCTATACACTTTATTCCCGCTTACCATCTCTACCCCCACATCAGTTAATCCTATCTACCATCCCCCATCACCATCCACCCCATCGTCTCCCATCCATCATCCAACACACAATATCCAACATCGGGAATTTTGCTAGGCGTCAATCGGAAATCCCCCATTTTAAATAAATTTCCAGCCGCTTCTATTCATCATGATTATTAATCAATGTGTAATGATTAAGTCTAAAGGCCGTCTGATTGTCGTCTGGTCCTAAGTATCGACCCAGCGTTTCGTGTCGTCTGCCTCCAATTGTTAGCGCTGAAATTATTTCTCATCTGGCCGAATGCCTGTGATTGAATTTAAAGTCTGCATGTACTCCTGTTCGATCTCTATCTCCTATTCCGTGTCTAGATTTTCAATTGGCGTAAATTGACTCGACTGGATGGGTGTATACAAATAAATGAAAAATAAACTTTAGGCCTATATATAGAACCGTCCTGGTTTTGAAGAATTGCTGTAAAAGCAGAATATACTTCGGAATTATTATTTTTTAAATCAGTTGTAAAGTTTTTTGGTTTATTAAAATCAAAGTATTTAAAAGCTGAGATTGTGTGCAAATATAAATTTAACACTACCGCAACCAGTAATTTAAAGTGATGTGATTTTGTTTTAAAGAAAATACCTTACTTGATGTAAAAAAAAAAAAACAAGGCTTAAAACCAAACTGTCTAAAGCTGACCATATTATTGTTAGACTAAAGATTCCAAATTTTTTTACATTATATATATATATATATATATATATATATATATATATATATATATATATATATATATATATATATTGCTTAGAAACGTTAAGCAACTTAACGGATCTGCTCGTCTTAATCCCTTTATTTCTCACTGCTTGCTTTGTCACAAAATACCAGTATTTCCGTGACGTTATATTTTTCCCAACATTTATCCGATCTTTTTGCCCGGCCTATCACGTTACTTTTGTTTGCATTAAGCCAATAATCTCGACTCGGATTACACCACGAAATGTAAACCAACTCTGTTGGCAAGCCCCAAGAGTTAAGGGGTATTTTTGTTGTTCTATTAAACGGAAAAAAAATGATTGAAATAATATACGTTTTCTAAGGAAGAAAAACAAGAAGAGGAGTTCTGTAAACTTGTTTCGTTTGTTGCAACATATCCAGATTGTATTTCCTTCTTCTTAATTCTTCTTTCGGCTGCTTTTTACTTTCACAGAGTACAGGGGATTAGCCCATATTGTAATAGTGCTAAATCATTAACAGATAATTTTGAAAATGTTCGAAGTTTAACACCTTTCTAGTTTTTACATAATATAAAGGATGTACTGTAATCATGCAAAAATTCTAAATAGAGGTTTTGACGTTTCACATCCTTCCTGAGAAAAAAATATTTAGTTTTGTCATTTTTGTGTGTGGGTATGTAAACACTTAATCTGAGTACCGTTTCAGTTAGATTAACGAAATTTTATATATAAGTATTCTATCTAATTTGTAGTTTCCTTTCAACCTTTAAGTGATTTCCGGTAACCGGAATTTGTAACTACTTTACTTCCTGTTTCTAAAAAGCAAGTAATTTTAAAGTTACCGTTAAAGTTAGGTGATTTTAAATTTAAAACATATGGGTACACAATTTTTTATCAGCTTTTAAAACGATTTCCGGTAACTGGATGCGGTATTTTACTCTATTTCCGTTAGAACAAAACAACTTGAGTACTGCACCAGGCAGGTAAAAGAAATTTCGTATACAGGTATAATATATCGTACTTGGATTACTGTCAAATTTTGAGTGGTCTCCGATATCCGGAAATTGTATTTTACTCAAGTGGACGAAATTTCATACATAGGAACAACATCTTATTCTTTTAATACCTTAAAGTTGATTATATTAAAAAACCGAGCAGTTTTGTTTTAAATTTCTATATTTCTATAGCTCTATTGCACTAGATTCTAGATGTTCCGTCCCAACTCTTATATAAGAATATACAAGTAAGTTTAGAAATCACTCCAGATTTATTTTCAAATTTATTTTCACTTTTACGTTCACTCCCACATACGAATACAATCCCCACCCCCCACCCCACACCCCTCCTTCACACACTTCAACGGACACATCGCCCAGGGAAACCACTGCGACATTTGGTTAAGCGGACATTGACCCCCACTTGCTTCAACTTGAGCCTAATGGTGCAGTACAGTCAGTTTCAAATTTCTGTTTGATCTAAACTTAGAACACACCAGCGCTAGCAAGGAATCATTGATGGGGACGATCGTCTGCATTATGCTCTGTTGTATGTCCCGATACTCAATATTCAATCGTCCACCGTAATATTCAGTCGTGTTCCGTAATACTCAATCTTGTTCCGTAATATTCAATCGTGTTCCGTAATACTCAATCTTGTTCCGTAATATTCAATCGTGTTCCGTAATATTCAGTCGTGTTCCGTAATACTCAATCGTGTTCCGTAATATTCAATCGTGTTCCGTAATAGTCAGTCGTTTTCAATAAAAAGCGGCCCTGTTCTGCGATCAACATAGCATATTATATCAAGACAGCATGTATCAACACGGCATATAGTATAACATGTCATATGGCATATTTTATCAACACTGCACATGAAATCCCAGCATACGGCATATTACATCAACACATCATATCACATCAACACGGCACATCACATAAACCCAGCATACGGCATATTGTAACAACATAATACATTGTATCAACACAGCGTATGACATTAACTAATCATCCAGCATATAGTATTAGCACGGCATACGGAATAATGTATCAACACAACATAAAACAAGATGGATATAACAATGACACGGTAGAGACTGGCGACTTAATATAGTAATGTCACATGACATCAGATAAAGACAAGCCACCTCAGATTGTGACATGACATTAGACAAAGACAAGCCACGGCATATTGTCACATAACAGACAGTGCCTCTATCATCAGAGTGTCAGGCTTCGAAACAAAAACCATTGCGCAACAGATACAGCACGACGTTGGATAAGAATGTAGGCCAAGACATTACATAACGAAATAAAACAATCACCACGCCGCAGACGCCCACCAATGAAACGGCTCGGCTCATCTGTTCCGCCCGCCCCCAACAAAGTACTCATTTGCCGCCATTGTCCACTTCGGTTGCCATGGTAACGGCATACGGCCGGTGGGCGAAAATGAGTTAATCTCGGAGCCGAGAGCCTCCCGCGCGAGAGTCAACGAGAAGTAAATACGTGTTATAACTGTGGGGTCGGCTGGTCTGTTGCGGTCTTTTATTGGGGAGGGGGGGGGGGGGTAGGGTTGGGTCGGCTAGTTGATTGGGATTTTTTTTATTGGGATCAGGGTTCTAAATGATCGGGGTTTTTCTGGGGTCAGGGTTGGGGTCGGCTTGGTGATCGGGGTTTTTCTGGGGTCAGGGTTGGGGTCGGCTGGGTGATCGGGGTTTTTCTGGGGTCAGGGCTGGGGTCAGCTACTTGATCGGGGTTTTTCTGGGGTCAGGGTTGGGGTCGGCTTGGTGATCGGGGTTTTTCTGGGGTCAGGGTTGGGGTCGGCTGGGTGATCGGGGTTTTTCTGGGGTCAGGGCTGGGGTCAGCTACTTGATCGGGGTTTTTCTGGGGTCAGGGTTGGGGTCGGTTGGGTGATCGGGGTTTTTCTGGGGTCAGGGTTGGGGTCGGCTTGGTGATCGGGGTTTTTCTGGGGTCAGGGTTGGGGTCGGCTGGGTGATCGGGGTTTTTCTGGGTGGGGGGGGGATGGGGTTCATTCAGTGGGAGTGCAAGAGTGTCGATACTAATGAGAGTGTGACGGAAGTGACGCGACATGCGTGGGTGTACCGAGATGCACCACAGGGAAGTATTGTAAGAAACCTCACACATCTAAAAATACACTTTAAAAATGCGCAGTTACCTCTGTCCATTGGCCTATGTAACAATAACGGTATGAGAATTGACAGTGTAATGCAAAATACTTTGGGATGCTAGTTTTCTTGGAGTCTAGGAAAATAGATTAATATCAATTAGCCTGTGGGTGAAATCATAGTTAGGTGGATTAAAGATTAGTTCTTAGCTGTAGGATTAGGTCTTTACTATCTTGTCTGTAGGACCAATAATGTAGTCCTTGTCCTTTGAACCAAAGCTTTATTGTGTCCTTATTTGAACGACTAGGGATTTTTAAGTCCTTATCTTTAGCCGTATGGCTTTGCTGAGTCCTCATCTATAGGGCTAAACAGTTATTAAGTCCTTATCTTTGGCGCTATAGGTATATTGGGTCCTTATCTATGGCATTATTGGGTATTATTCTTTAAGACTAAAGAGTTATTAAGTCGTTAACTTTAAAGCTATGGCTATATTGGGTCCTGATTTGAACGACTAAGGAACTTTTAAGTCCTTATCTTTGGCGCTATAGGTATTTTGGGTCCTTATCTTTATGAATATGGCTTTATTGGGTCTTATTCTATAAGACTAAAGTCATTAAGTCATTAACTTTAAAGCTATGGCTATATTGGGTCCTTTTCCGTAAGGCTATGGCTATATCGATTCTTAGCTATACAACAAAACAGTTATCGCGATCTTATCTTTAAGACGAAAGATATTCCTAATCTACCAGACCAGGAACTGCAACTTTGATTACGGGACAATGCACCGTGAGACCGATTCATTGCGAACCTACCTACGTGACCGAACACAACGTCCCAATCCAATCATTTAGACCCGATCACCGCGGCCAAATGATTGATGCAATCTTTGCCTATTGTGTCCTCGAACTAGTCCCACCCGGCCAGCGTGTAGCGGTAATTGGATTCATTCACCGGCCTAGTTAGGTCACAGGTACAGGAAATTAAGCCAGTTACTGCTCGTACCTGGCCAGTGTAAGAACCAGGGGGGAGGGGGGGGGGGGGGGAACAAAACGTCTCTGTCAAAGTCAGGGTGAAATTAAACTGATGTGTCCTCCTACTCCCTCCCCCCCCCCCCTTCTCTATGTCACCAACTCGGTCGATCGATACGATAGCAGACATGACGTCATAAAACTGTAATTATCGAACAGATCGGGTATTTGGGAGTTTTTAATTATATATTGATTTAAAAAGTTGTCAGATTTTTTTTTCTCTTCTGAGAAGACGAAGAAAAAAATTGGAGTGACGTTTACAAATGGCTGCTGAAAATCCGGAGAGTCTCTTGCGATTGGCTGCTCAAACTTGACGGCTGATTACACGTAGCCTAAATCACGTGACACGAACGTGTAATCAAACACAAAAGGTGGTCCGGTTCCAGCATGCCCTGGTTTACTCATAGCTGCTTCCGTCACGTGACTTGTCCATAACAAGCGCATGAGCCTACTCAGCTGTAATGGGTACCCGTGTGGCTGAGATGTGTACAACCCAGACGTTCTGTTTGTACGCCTTGACAGCTCAGCATAACACGGCATTTTTTGTAATGCGTCCTCAACTTAGCAACTTGCTTTTTTCCTGTTAATAAGAGCAAGATCTGCGTCTTGGTCACTATGCTACACAAGAGGTCGGAGGAACATCCTTGAACTTTGACCCGTTAGAGATCTCAACGCTTAAATGTATCGTCCACAGCTTGATCATTTATTCATGGCAACATAGCGGTTATATTCTCCTTACCCACCCACCAGTCACCCACCAGTCACCCCTCCCACATCCCCAATCACCCCTTCCCTCATCCCCAATCTCCCACTATATATATATATATATATATATATATATATATATATATATATATATATATATATATATATATATATATATATATATATCCTACTACGATATTTTAAATCCTTTTGTGGTCTATACCATGTTGCTTGATATATTATTTTATTTTGTTTCGATAAAAAAAAACCATTTCTGCAACAGCAATGTTTGTCATCGGACGGGCTCCATGTCCTAAAAATCAATGCGATTTCACAGCTGCGTAACTCCTACAGATGATCAGACAAATCTTCCTCGTTTTTACATCACATTTTTTTTATCGGTGCAAAAATTGGCCCTCTCGCCCATTAAACGAGATGTTTTCTGTATGCATCTCTAAAACATTTGCAGGTAGAATAAAAAAAAAAACTCGGAACATGAAACAAATAAAATGAGTAGGAAGAAAATACTTTTTTGGCATAGATGCGCAAATAATGTTGTATGTTTGTTTTTAACGTTGAAATAATAAGCGTTAAGACAAAATTGATTAACAAATCTCCCTGCACAAGGATGAAAAAATACAATTTACCATGTGATAATAAGTTGATAGAAATAGGAAAAGATCAAGGGTCTTTTAGAACGAGGAAAAGAAATGATTTTGTATTAGTTTTACAACTTTTAAAATCCGAAGTATTTGGGGTTCAAAACATTTTTATGGGAATTTTTTAAATTAATTTTTTGTTCTTTTACTGATGTTTTGAACAGGGGATATAATCGAGATTAATGTGTATATGCGTATATAAGTATGTGTGTGTCTGTTGTTTATAATGTGTATAGATAGGGTTCAGTAATTAAGAGAAGATTCCTGTTTAAAAAAAACAGTGTCATAGTTTGTGTTTACAGTCTGACCCAATTTCACATTTCGCTAATAAAATACCAGAGGTCAATCACTCTAACAATTCTGAACGGCCAAGTCCGATAACTTCGTGTTATACTTCAACCACGATAATTTGTGTATCCTACAATCAGACGCGCACATACACTGATAGACGCACATTAGCGTGTAGGTATTTATGGCTACAGTCTTATATAAATATTCAATGTCAGTATGATATATTTTTTTAGAAAATAAAAAAAAAACATATGCTTTTGAACTTGGGCGTCTTTGATGTATGGCCAATATGAAATATTTTCCACGGGGAAAATCTGATAGTTAATTCGCGTCTTCGTGTCGTAATCATGCAGAGAAGGGGAAAAAACCAATCTTGGCGTTCTTCAATAGGACGCACACAGTACATTTCTATTAAAGCGGTGGTTCTTCTGACTGGTGGGTTGTATCGAACCCGGGAATGGTGGGATTTGTTTGGTGGGATTTGTTTCATTGATTAGTGAAGGGTTTTTTTTTTAAGTCGGGGGTACTAAAAGGCGTTTACAGATCCAGACGTCTGCTTAATGTGAGCTAAATCTTGGGGGGGGGGGGGGCTGTTTAAGCCAGGCGTCTGCTATCGTCTGCCCCAAGTTATCGTCTGAGTAATCTATCGTCTGGTGTACTTTCGTCTTCCAAACTTATCGTCTGCTGAACTTATCGTCTGCTGAACAACAGAAAACTTCGTCTGCTGAAAATTTCGCCTGCTAAAAGTTCGTCTGCTGAAGAATTTATCGTCTGTCGAACTTATTATCTGCTGCTAAACGCAACTACTGCTAAACCAGTTGTATTTAACCAATCGACTGCTAAACTCTTTATCCCCCCTCTCTCCCCCTCCACCCCCTCCACGGCGTGTACTTGTACAAACATATCACCATTTGGCCCTTGTCTTCTAAAAGTAGGGGCGATAACACACACATTTTAAACCTCAAGATGAGCAGGACCAGTCCAGTGATTTTAACCTATCACAACGCTCGATGACGTCACGGACTGGCGGTGTTTGGAAAATGTCAAAACAAACTGGTGTCTGCTGATAAAGCCCAGAAAATTCTGGAATATGTCCATTTTGTACAAGCTAAAGCTGGTTTACTTCTTGTCTTCTTTAACCAGGGATTGAGCACATAATAATATGATGAAGCATTTTAAAAAATGGGGCATGTTTTACTCACCGCCCCACCCCTGGTAAAGTTATATGACCGTGAGGTAGACCACGGCGTGGTCGGGTGTTAGAGCACAGTAGTGCTACCCCGAAAGTCACAAAGTCAGATCTTGGTACAGACTTAAAAATCTGCTGGACGCCCTTGAGTCCATCCAGCTATAATAAGTACCTGAACCACATTAGGGAAATCTAAGTCAACTGAGCATTGTGCTGATCTTATCATCCTTTTATATGCCGATGTAAAACTCTACTTCATCTGCACTAAGGTTAGTTCTGAAAGGTGAAATTAACTTATTTTACCCAAGCACCGACCTAAAAAAAAAGCGTCAAAATTAGTAAATCAAATTTGATTTTTAAAACAAAACATGAGAATAATATCATTTTAAGAAACCTAAATGCGCTCTGTAACTTCATTAGAAGGTTTCAAATGTCGTGTATTGAATAGGTAAGCTAGTTTATTAAATTGGATCATCTAACCAATTAAATTTAAAGAAGCTAAAACAAAAAAAAAAGAAAATTAAAGGTAGATAACTCGACATTTTATCCAACAAAATAATATACCAACTACATGTCGTGTTATGATATGAGCACGATATTGAAGAACTGTATGAGTGATTTTATTATTGAGCTGGTCTAGCACATTGAAATTCTACATGGTAATAATGTGAAAAAAATTGGCCCAGAAGAACCAAGTTTACAGACCATACCACAACAGGGATAAAAATTGTATGAAATACAAAATTTCAACCATAAATAATGAGTAACTTGTAGGTTTATTAAACCCAACGAGCCGACCCGCGGCATATCATACGCCGCTATTTAGTTGTTTTATTTTCTACTTTTCAGTAATTCATAATTTGTGAATTCGACAGTGCCAATGCTGCCACTGAAAATATTTGCTTTAAAAAACTATCAGTATGTCGTTAAGAACGATACTACCCCCACCCTCCTTTCCCCCAACCCCTGCCCTACCCCCCCCCCCCATGAAAGCAGCCTCCTCTTAGTTACCTCCCCTAAGTTTAAAATCGTTTCAAACTAAATTATCTGCCCCTAATAGCCGTCACTAAACCCGGCTCTACGATTGAAAACATTTAGCGTGAACCACAGCTCACCAGACCATGTAGGGGCGGGGTGGTAGGGAGCGCGCTTACAGCTTGTTTTCTAGCGTCTCCAAGAAGAGAATTATATATATAGATATAGATTTTTCAATGAGTAGGTTCATTAAACCTTTAGCTATTGAGTAGGTTTGTTAGAATCTAAGTCAATGAATAGGTTTATCAAATCATTTTGACCGCTCTTCTTTAAAGAACTCGCGTTTTGTTAACCAATAAAATTAACATATGAAAATATAAAACCGTCAGTTATTTAAACAAAAATAATTCCGGAAAATCCAATTGGGAACTGATAGCCACCTTTCAAGAACCTTACACTGCGCTTGATTTTAACATCATTTCCGTTTTATTCCGGAATTATTATTGAAACCAGCAGCGCGCGGATCCCGAATTTGCCCACTCTGATAAAGCAACTTTGACTTCCGGCCTGTCTGTCTGGCTTGGCGAGGATTTCAGGAGAGTCGGTGTCCATGGGGACCAGACGCCGGACAGACGTCTGTCACTTCACGGCTCACTTCATCCCCAGACAATTAACAGCTATTTATAGTAACGAGTCATATCCCTTCTGTGACGGTCTTCATAAAGATAAGTATGTAAGTATACGTGGACTTTATATATATATATATATATATATATATATATATATATATATATATATATATATATATATATATATATATATATGTGTGTGTGTGTGTGTGTGTGTGTGTGCGCGCGTGAATGTGTGTGTGTGTCTGTGTGTGTCTGTGTGGTTTACTGTTTTCAGTTAATGGGCGTTTATGTCATTTAAAAAAAAATAAGGTCAGATTTCTACATTCGATCGAAACGCGTGAGCGAAACTTCGGGCAATTTTAACTGACAGATTCGTTTCAAAGTTGGCACAAAGTTGGTTTTTTGTAATTTTTTTTTCTTTTACAGAGTAATATTCGCCGAATTACCGTAACCTATAGACAATCGGATCAACTCTGGAATAAAAAATTACATCGAAATTTTATAATAACCGCAATTTAATTTGAAGTTGTAGCCTACTCTTCAGTTTTAGAAACTTTATCAGCAGTAGTTTAAAAATACGGCATTCGGCCTACCATAACATTGTATTTACATGATTACGTACATGAGCGTGACTGCAAGGGTGTGCGTGTTATGTGTATTCAGGTGTACTGGTGTGTGTGTGTGTGTGTTTGTGAGTAGGTGAGCGTGTGTGCGCGTATAATACTAAACTCATGTCCGTATGTTTTACAAGTGTATGTGTGTGTGCGCCCGTGTATGTGTGCATGTGAGTGCTTGTTCACGTTCGCATAAATTATAGTTTATATCTACAGATATCACATACAAATATTCAGTTCATTTAGTTACTGAATTTGTTTTAAATACTTAAATAATAATAAAAACAAATAATATTAATAAAACCTAAAATAAATTGTGGACAATATTTTTATTATGACTAACATTAAAGTTTCAATGTCGGTAAATTTATTTTTAGCGTCCAGAGATTAACAACACAACACCGGCCACACCGGCGGTGTGAGTAAAAACAGACCTCGATACCGCACTCGATTCGAACGAGCGATACCAGGTTTAATTGTTGCTATTTTTAGATTCAGAGATCCAGGACATGCGCAACAGCAGGCCATGGCAAGTTAGCGTCAGCAGATCTGGGGCGATACCGGATAATTGTACGATACTCGGTAGTTTGGATTGGTATTACTTGAGCCGATACATGCGATTTTAGCCGTGTACAAGCACGATACACGGTATTGCGATACATACGATTTTAGCCTTGTACAAGAACGATACACTGTATTGCGATACATACGATTTTAGCCTTGTACAAGAACGATACACGGTAGTTTAGATTGGTAATACTTGAGCCGATACATCCGATGTTAGCCGTGTACGAAAACGATAAAGGAAAATGCAGGATGGTAACAATGAAGCGATACCTAAGATTTGAACCTAGAATACGCGAACGATGTTTAAAATTTTATATTGTACCGAGTTTTCTGGATGATTTTTTTTACCTCGGGAAAAATCTCAGAGCGTACTAGCAGTCTTATGTGCTGTGTCGTATTATATACGAATTTATCGCAAATTAAACATATATAGCTGGAAATGTTGGGGGGGGAGGGTCGCTTTGCAGACATTTTAATCCGGGGAACTTGAAACTTGAGGAGTGGGGGGGGGGGGGTGGAAGATACGGGTTAAAGAATGTATTTATTTTCTATAAATATATTATTAATTCTATCTCGTATAGGGGAGGAGGTAGGCGTGCTTCGGAGGAGATAGGAGTCAGTTACCTCCACTCCACTCAACAGGAAGAGATGCTTGAAAGAAACTCTAATCGGTCAGTAATATTTGAGCCACACCATAAACTTTGGCTGATGCTAGTTGATAATTTAGATCTTGCTGCATTAGCGATAGACATACCCTCCTCCATTATCACCCATCCCCCGCCCCCCCCCCCCCCCCCCCCCCCCGCACATACACACACTGACACAGACACATAAATCAACGACTTAAATATGACCTTGAAAAGCAGCGAATCTTTTAGATTATCCTAAGACCCGAACGACAAAACACGGAAGTAAAAAAAAAACCATGTAATAAATCATTTATGTTTTAATCGGTGTTGCTTTTTTTTTTTTTTTTAAATATAAATTCTTGAAGACGGCCGCCTACAAAGCTATTACTTGCTGTCGTAGCCGTCAGGGGACTTAACTCCAAACTTTATAGGAAAATGAAATCGCCCTTTTATTTATCCGGGAGAAAGTATAATCGCCTCGCCGTTTATTTTAAGCTAATTAGATCGCACGTTATACAATCGGATTTAAATGACATTTTAATTAGGTTAACGCATGCCTCACTGCTCATGACGTCACCGGCGTCAAGTCACCGTGACTTTGAGGAATTTCCCAATTTTGCAGACGATCTTTAATTTAATCGAAGAAAAAAAAAACATTTCTTTTTTTTTTTTAAATCTCGAGGCACCGTCAAAACAAGTACGTGAAACAAGTTTGCCGGAATTTTCCGGCTTCAGGAATCAATCGAGGGACAACGCTGCCGGGGCCTTTGGTGAGACAGTTAAGTGACAGGTTGAACCCTTATTGTCACGCCGAACCCCTCACGATGAACCCCTTCCTGTCACAGAGTTCGGCGTGCGAATCGCGTGTCAGACAATCGCTGGGAAATTATTTCTTGGAGGGGGGCGGTAATCTTCCGGTCGGTTTCCGGCTCGTATAGTAGAACGCTTGGTAAAGCTTTTAACCGAAATGTTTAGAGTTATGATGGATGTCAGTCAAGGAGAAATATTTGTATGGTTCGGGCGTACCTAATAACAACCCACAGTCGTCCCCCCCCCCCCCCCCCACCATTTCACCCCCAACGTTCATTCGAAAATCTGTAAATTGCTTACTAGGACTATCGGAAATTTTTTTTTTTTTTTTTTTGTCGCGAATGATGGCCAGACAGAATGACAGGCGGGTTAATAGAAGATGCTACAATCTATTTAAAGTACTGTCCACGACGCTGTCTTTTTGTGTACTGGCTATGGTTGTATAATAGAGTATTGCCTGTATAACAGACTTACACTATAAAAGGGAGTATCGCAAAGTATAATAGTCTTGCACAGTAATCTTGCAAAATGGCCTACACTATAGTCATGCACAGTAGCCTACAATATAGTTTTGAACAGCAGCCTACAATATAGTCATGAACAGCAGCCTACAATATAGTCTTGCACTGTACAAAAGTGTTGCCCTGTACCATAATCTTGCACTGTACCATAGCCCTGCACGTATGTGGTCAGCAAATTGACCCACTGTTTGCCTCTATATTTTTACCTGCACTGTACCATAGCCCTGCACGTATGTGGTCAGCAAATTGACCAACTGTTTGCCTCTATATTTTTACCTGCACTGTACCATAGCCCTGCACGTATGTGGTCAGCAAATTGACCCAATGTTTGCCTCTATATTTTTACCTGCACTGTACCATAGCCCTGCACGTATGTGGTCAGCAAATTGACCAACTGTTTGCCTCTATATTTTTACCTGCACTGTACCATAGCCCTGCACGTATGTGGTCAGCAAATTGACCCAATGTTTGCCTCTATATTTTTACTATCCTCATCTTTAGCGCGCCCGTGTCGGATCTCAAATCCGATTATTGTGGGTTAGCAGTCGCACGCTCTAGCACCAGACCACGCCGTCCCAAGACTGACAAAATACGTCTAAGCAGCGCAATACCCCCCCCCCCCCCCCCAAGGAGAAGTAAACGGTTCCCAGGAGAAAATATGGATTATAATATTAACATGGAGGTCTTTATGACCCCCCCCCCAACTCTATCCGACCCAGTTTAGACGGCCTTGAACTACCGGGTGTATAATTGATACATTTGCATCACGGTTATTATTTTTAAGTAATTAACTTCTAATTAGCTATAAGGCATTCAGAGAGAAATGTAGATTTCATCCAATTATCTCAGTGCGGTGATTTTATTTTGGATCCTCCTAAAGGTTTCATTTTAATTAGGATTTCTATAAAATGTTCAGTTCCCCATTTTCAAAAATAGGAAAATGTTTCAATATTTAATCGCGGTTGATGTTTGTAATAACGCATATTTATAATGTAGCGCTGTTGTCAAACTAGTCTTGTACATTCTTTTTGATCGGGAATGAGGTTGGAATTTATTTTCAAATAATTTTAACAGTTTGATCTTTATAACAAATCCGTATTTATTTATCAGAAGATAATATATTTTTTCAACAACTTCTAGCTGAAAGTTTTTGTTGTTAAAAAAGTCGTATTCCTTCACCTAACTTTCCTCACGTTATTTTCTGTAGAAAGATAAAAGTAATTTTAAAATTGCGAAAATTAGTGTTCCTGTTATCTCCCCTGTGAAACCGCATTATCATCGATAGAAAATGATTGCAAACTAGAAGCAATCAGAACATCACATGGTGCACTTGATCAACAGATTATACTTTGTACCCAGCTCACGGGCCAAGACCCGCACTCAACAATCAGAAGTTTGCACTCGGATTTCTTTTTTTGTTTTTTTTTATCTCTGCAATATCACAGTTTTACTCTTTGGGTCAGCCTGACCTCTGCACAATAAAATTTTTTTTTAATGAATTGTTTTGGCGATCAATGCTTCTGGCAATTAGCGTTTTGTAACTGTCAGTTCTTCTGGTGATACGTCTTCGAATTCTCCCGCCGACTGTGAATTGTTACGACGATAAATTCTTTCGTCGAAAAATATTTTGCTGAAATTCTTCTGGCGAGTATTTTTTTTTCCGGCGATGTTTCTGGGCGAAAACATTTTTGGTGACAAATTCCTCCGGCAATGAATTCTTCCAGTGATAAG
The DNA here is from genome assembly GCF_028476545.2 of Physella acuta. NCBI lineage: Eukaryota > Metazoa > Mollusca > Gastropoda > Physidae > Physella > Physella acuta. The sequence goes on from NW_026733052.1 coordinate 70,438, forward strand.
TTTTCCTGGCGAAAATTCTATTTCTGGTGACAAACTTTTCCGGCAATGAATTCTTTGAAGCATAAATTTCTGTGGTACAACTCATTTAACATTTTTTTCTCTACACAAAGAGCAACAAATCTTCATCTTTTTAAACCAAATATCAACTTCCTCTACCCTAACACCGAATAGATGTCCCATTTAACATCCGACCATCCATATCCAAAAACTAGACCTGAATCCACTAGTGCGTGACACAGTTCTGGCACCAGAAAATTAAATGTCTGTCAGTGTCTGTCGCAATCGGAAATTTCTTGTTCGATTCAAGACACCACTTGGTGGTTAGAAGCGTTCAGTGGTGGTAAAAGTACGTACTCTGCTTCATACGCAATATCTGACGACCCCTGGGGACTAGCCAGTACCCCCCCCCCCCACGACCTCCCCCCACCCCCGTCATTTAATCGACGCCCGACCTCAAGAACATGTGTTTTGAAATGCACCTTACTCGTCTCCATCGTTGGGTCATGACCGAGAGGTTTAAATTTTAAAAAACCCTTCTTAGAAGGCCGCGTACAATTTAAAAACATTTCCCCAATAAGCTTCGAATATAGAACAGCATCAATTATACATGGTTGGGAGATGTCCTATTAAACGCTAGTTTACACCCGTCTGTCTGGGCTGGAATTAGCCGAAACAGGTTTTAATGCATGACAAGAGTTCAGAGGTCACCCACACCTTAAAGCAAAGGGTCAGATGAAAATCTTCTCGTGTTTAGATTTCCCCAACAAGTTTTGCTTTTATCCTGGTTTGATGTTTAACCATGCGCAGAGTTTCTTCCATGCATCTCTTCGATGGAAGGCTCTCCCCCCCCCCCCCCCCCGAAAAAAGTCTACCGCCCCCCCCCCCCACCCGAACGAAGTGAAATTTATATAGAAAACATATACTTTTACCAGGGTCCGCCCGGATAATGTCCACCCCCCCCCCTCCCCGAAAGTATCAAGTTGCCCCCACCCCCCCCCCCCCCCACCCCCGGAGAAAAAAGTCTGAAAGAAACACTGACCACGCGCTACATTTATTTCTGTGTTGATATTTTATCTGTTTCGTCTAAAATAGACAAAGTACAAGAAGACTAAAAGAATATTGGCTATTGCCAATCCATATACTAGATAGGGTAAAGTTCAGGTATTTTTTTTTACCACCGAGGTATAAAGGGATTGAGTTTCACTACTTATCTACGTTTTACTACAATGCTACGTTTTACTACTATACTACTTTTCACCAAAATGGTACGCTTTACTACAATGCTACGTTTCAATACAATGCTATATCGTCGGGTACTTAATAAAACTGAATAGACTCACGTTGTCTTACGAGCTTGAACCAAATCTGTGATATACGAGGTGGCGTTAATCCGTGTTAATCATTGTACTCCAGTAATCTCAACTTAAGTATATACCAAGTGGTAAATTATTTATTATATCCTAATTATAGGCTCCACTACAATAAAGTCCTTACACTACTGACCGTGTTGAAACCAGCGCCATTAAAATAATTTTTTAAGAGGGATAATTTAAGCTTTGTTTTATTTTTTATTTTTTTGCAATTATCAGTGGGGAAAAACCGTTTAAAATCTGGGCTAATTTGCTAGGTCATCTGCACTTGAGGTTGGGATATTCACCCGTTAGTTGAGGCTCTCTGAGTGATTTGTCTTGTGTCAATGTGGGCTGTTTTAAAAACTGGGTGATAACCTAGTTCTCTGGTCATCTGGTTGAAGAAATGTTTCTATGTCTTGCATGTGTTGGTAGGGATGCCTTGCATGTGTTGGTAGAGATATTGAGACATCTGAATAAAGAGATGTGGTACCTCTATGTGTCGAAAAAAGGACACTTAGGCTGAGACAATGAGGTCGTCTGGCCATTGGTTAAGTCGGATTATCTCTCGTCTGCTTGTCTGAATATCTGGTCCAGGTGTCTGCTCTGGTAGTCTGATATGTTTCTCTGGATATCTGATTGTCTGATCTATTCGTTAGGAATTCTTGTCTCGTTGTCTGCTGTTATTGTCCTGGGCTGTTTGTCTGGTCTGAATATTTGGAATGTTTGTCTTGTTATTTGGTCCAGTTGTCTGTTTTTGTAGTCTGGTTTATACGTCATCGAACCACTCCACCGTCATCTATACGTCATCCATCCACTCCACCGTGACATCTATACGTCATCCAACCACTCCACCACGTCATCTATACGTCATCAAACCACTCCACCGTATTATCTATACGTCATCCGTCCACTCCACCGTGTCATCTATACGTCATCCAACCACTCCACCACGTCATCTATACGTCATCCAACCACTCCACCGTGTCATCTATACGTCATCCAACCACTCCACCGTGTCATCTATACGTCATCCAACAACTCCACCGTGACATCTATACGTCATCCAACCACTCCACCGTGTCATCTATACGTCATCCAACCACTCCACCGTGTCATCTATACGTCATCCATCCACTCCACCGTCATCTATACGTCATCCATCCACTCCACCGTCATCTATACGTCATCCAACAACTCCACCGTCATCTATTCGTCATCCAACAACTCCACCGTGACATCTATACGTCATCCAACCACTCCACCGTCATCTATACGTCATCCAACCACTCCACCGTCATCTATACGTCATCCATCCACTCCACTGTCATCTATACGTCATCCAACCACTCCACCGTCATCTATACGTCATCCAACCACTCCACCGTCATCTATACGTCATCCATCCACTCCACTGCCATCTATACGTCGTCCAACCACTCCACCGTCATTTATACGTCATCCAACATCTCCACCGTCATCTATACGTCATCCAACCACTCCACCGTCATCTTTACGTCATCCATCCACTCCACCATGACATCTATACGTCATCCATCCACTCCACCACGTCATCTATACGTCATCCAACCACTCCACCGTCATCTATACGTCATCCACCCACTCCACCGTCATCTATACGTCATCCACCCACTCTACCGTCATCTATACGTCATCCAACCACTCCACCGTCATCTTTACGTCATCCAACCACTCCACCGTACCATCTATACGTCATCCAACCACTCCACCGTGCCATCTATACGTCATCCAACCACTCCACCGTGCCATCTATACGTCATCCAACCACTCCACCGTGCCATCTATACGTCATTCAACCACTCCACCGTGCCATCTATACGTCATCCAACCACTCCACCGTCATTTATACGTCATCCAACCACTCCACCGTGCCATCTATACGTCATCCAACCACTCCACCGTGCCATCTATACGTCATTCAACCACTCCACCGTCATCTATACGTCATCCAACCACTCCACCGTCATCTATACGTCATTCAACCACTCCACCGTCATCTATACGTCATCCAACCACTCTACCGTGTCATGTGTACGTCATCAAACCACTCCACCGTCATCTATACGTCATCCAACCACTCCACCGTCAGCTATACGTCATTCAACCACTCCACCGTGTCATCTATACGTCATCCAACCACTCCACCGTCTTCTATACGTCATCCATCCACTCCACCGTGACATCTATACGTCATCCAACCACTCCACCGTGACATCTATACGTCATCCAACCACTCCACCGTCATCTATACGTCATCTACCCACTCCATCGTGTTATCTATGCGTCATCCATCCACTCCACCACGTCATCCATCCACTCCACCGTGTCATCTATACGTCATCCAACCACTCCACCGTGTCATCTATACGTCATCCACCACTCCATCGTATCATATAAATGTCACCCAACCATTCTGCTATTACCGATACGTCTTTAACCGCTCCACCAAACAACCGACAAAGCACCACGAGTGGCATCTATAGACCATCGATCTAGCACCACTTCCAACCAACTTCACATAATCCCATTGATCAAAGGAAGTCTATTGTCCCCCTTTTCCCGACTCGCCAAGATGGATAACTCCGGATAGTCTACAGCCTCGGGGGGTCAGAGATGACCAAGGTCATAATCAATTTATTCGTCCCACCTTTGACCTTCCTTTCAAAGCCCTTGTGTCAGACATTTGCGTGTATTCATTCGATTGTCAGTCAATTCGACATTCGCGTTAATTCGAAATCCCGGTAAAAGAAAACGATCAGGCATTTTAAATGAAGTTCCCTTTTTCGAAAGCCAAATAGGCAGTAGACCTCTTTAACTGAGTCCAAGTCATAATTGACTGTTTCACATAATATTTTACCAGAGCACTAAGACCATGTGGCTAGTCTTACCAAGCCGATAAAGCTCAAGCTTGCCAAATTGCTGTCCCGAGTTCGAACCCCGTCGATAGCCGTGAAAAGCAACCTATCTAGGAATCAAAACTTTAAAATCAAACAACTGTTGCCTTGCAGATTGTTCTTAGATGGGCAAATGCTATGGTAGCAATACTTGTGTTTAAAGAAATACCTTCCAACATTACAATTAGGAGAGAAATGAAGAAGACTAAGCCAAGACATCTAATCGAAATACACCTCACAATATTCATCCTTAGCAGAGCCCCAATCTTACCCCCCCCCCCCTTCCAACACTGTAATATTGCCCCTAACAGAGCCCCCCTTCAACATAGCCACTAACAACATAACATCCCCATTCATACCCCAACTTAACCCAACTTTGGTAATAACGTGAATTTTAAAACTCAAATTCTTCTCTTTTTACAAGCTTTTATTTAACTCACTTCCTCTGTCGTCAGTCTAGACGGAAACGCAGGAGTGAAAATTCGGACAGTTCTACTTGACCGATACGATTCAAAGTTAGCACGTGGGTCAAGACATGAAGACAATGCAATCTGAAACTAAATTTGACTTAATTGGATGCCTAATTAATTTTTTATGAATTAATTAAAATTTGGACCGAATTAGTAGGCATGTCTAGCCAACCACACCACACGCGTCATCACCTTCAATAGCTGCGCCATCACGTAATGGCTGCGTTCAAAAACCATTGCGCGCCTACTGAACGTGATGTTCAGTAGGCGCGCAATGGTTTTTAGTCATGTAACTCTATTGTAAATAAAACATGTAAAGTACTGAAAAAAAAATTCATAAAAAACGTTTTAATAACAAGCTTTTATGTAATGATGCACTAAAAAGTAGAAAATAAATTATAGACTACTATTTAAATAACTATAAAGAAAAGCGTGGGTGTCTTCCTTAACATTAGTAAAGGTATCCAATAGATACTAAAGTGACCCACGCTTTTCTTTATAGTTATTTAAATAGTAGTCTATAATTTATTTTCTACTTTTTAGTGCATCATTACATAAAAGCTTGTTATTAAAACGTTTTTTATGAATTTTTTTTTTACAAGCTTTTATTTAACTCACTTCCTCTGTCTGTCGTCAGTCTAGACGGAAACGCAGGAGTGAAAATTCGAACAGTTCTACTTGACCGACACGATTCACAGTTGGCACGTGGGTCAAGACATGAAGACAATGCAATCTGAAACTAAATTTGACTTAATTGGATGCCTAATTGATTTTTTATGAATTAATTAAAATTTGGACCGAATTAGTAGGCATGTCTAGCCAACCACACCACACGCGTCATCAATAGCTGCGCCATCACGACCACGTAATGGCTGCGTTCAAAAACCATTGCGCGCCTACTGAACGTGATATTCAGTAGGCGCGCAATGGTTTTTAGTCATGTAACTCTATTGTAGATAAAACATGTAAAGTACTGAAAAAAAAATTCATAAAAAACGTTTTAATAACAAGCTTTTATGTAATGATGCACTAAAAAGTAGAAAATAAATTATAGACTACTATTTAAATAACTATAAAGAAAAGCGTGGGTGTCTTCCTTAACATTAGTAAAGGTATCCAATAGATACTAAAGTGACCCACGCTTTTCTTTATAGTTATTTAAATAGTAGTCTATAATTTATTTTCTACTTTTTAGTGCATCATTACATAAAAGCTTGTTATTAAAACGTTTTTTATGAATTTTTTTAAACTTCGCTTTTCTTGTAATAAATATAGAGTATTTTCGATAGTATTGTCTTACAACTAAATCTAAAATAAATGTTGGGTATAATATAGTTGACTACCATAAACAACAAAGGAACTGATATGTTTAGATGTAGTGTATTATATGTCTGAATGGATTCCACATCCTAATGAATGAAACATATACCCTCCTTAGTACCAATATCCTCACAAATAGTGTACTATCCAACTTGAAATCTTGCGTCCGTGTTCATTCCTCTTCAGGTTACAAACCTTATGCGTACACTTTTTCAAGATAATTGACAGTTTACTAAAAGGGAGGTAAAATATTTATTAGATAATTGTGAATAGTAGCTACACTAGGACTGTTACAGAGGTAGGTCTTTCATACAGCATGTGATAAGAAAATATGTATCTTTCTCTTTATTTATGCTATGTATTCTCGGCAAGAGATATTCTTTAAAACATAATTAATTAATCATTTGTCCTGGAAAGAAAAGATTGAGATAAAAAAATAATGCGTCCGTTTGTCACGGATGAGTGATTGGGTAACTGAGGCTTGAACTCGTGGTTAATTGATCACGGATATTATCGCTAATGAGACGGACGTGTTTTATTTACAGGTGTGGTGAGGCGTGAAGGTGCTAACCTTCAAGTCGCGGGTTCGAATACTGGTCAGGCAATATGATACGTTATACAAGTAACTTGTTGTGTATGGCTAGTGATACAATGATAAATGACAATGATAAATGTGTCCCATAAATCCTATATTTAACAACATGTGTAGGCCCCCGTACTCCCTTAAGAGAGTTTTAAAAATGTAAACATTAAAAGCCAGATAGAGGTTTGATAAAAAAAAATATTTGGAGGTTAATGAACCAGATCACTTTGATGCATCTGTTCGCGTTTTTTAGCAGAAGAAAACCAATATGACCTGTAATAAGAGAGGCGATGGAGACAAGAAAACGACGCATGCTCCACAAACCGGAGGTCGAAAACCCCAGGAAAATGACCCGTAATCCATAATCCATGGGACGGAGGGGAGCTGGACTGCTAACCCGTAAGTCTCGAGTTCGAATCCGGGATCAAGTCAGTAGACCGTCCCTGAGTCCATCCAACTCACATTAGGGAGAGTAAAGGTGGCTGGGCATAGTGTTGACCACACTATCTCTTCATATGCCGAGGTCACAGAAACAAGTGAACTATACTTTACTTGCCCAATAGACCGTCAGGTTTGAAAGGGAAACTTTACTTACCCTTAATCCGGAGGGTAGTCACAACAAGAAAATGACCCGTGACCCATAATCTGGAGGGTAGTCACAGTGGTAAAATGACCCGTGACCAATAACCCACACGTCAACCACACCAGCAAAATGACCCGCGTTCGACCCAGAATGTCTCGCCAAAAAAAAAAAAAAAAACCCATAGACTCGAACAAAAGCACGTGACATACTAAAACCCAGACAGCCCCCACACTGACGTCTAAGGCCTAGATTTGTCAGGTAGTTTTTTGTTGTTGTTTTTTGTTTGTTTTTTGTCTCGTGAAATCTGAGATTTTAAATCTCGTCGTCTCGAAGATGACCCAAAGATAGATTTCACAGGGGATTACAAGGGATGATTACAATAATAACACGGGGATCATGTGACTAGAGCAGATAGAACAACCCAAGGGGTGGGGACGGGGGTGGGATTTCGTAATGTTGGTTATATAAAAGTAATAAGCTATGTTGCATAAAACGCACATGTATCATCAATTCAAGAAGTACGCAGAACACAACTTTTAGTATATCAACAGATTTTGCACAATATATTCTGCAGTAAGCAAGTACGCGCAATAATGTTTTCTAATAAACTACGCACATATCTGTTCATTTATTATTAATTACGCACAATATCTGGAACACAAAGTATATTATGGCATTGTCCGTGAAACGCATTGTATAAATTGTGCACATGCGATATTGTAAATATGATTGAGTACAGCGCGCGCAATATATCTCGTATTAAATACGTTGTCTTTGTAAACTGCGTAGCTTTGAGGTTCGGTTAAACTTAGGTGGACCCAATGTTTATTTGGTTAAAACTGGTGTAATCCTAAACGGTGGCTGAGGCTATCAGTGAGCAACAAATGAACGCGCGGCGTAATGGATGGTACTCACGCAGGCTAGGAAGTGGATTAGACAGGTATTCTATGGCGCTCTGGGACAGGTATTCTATGGCGCTCTGGGACAGGTATTCTATGGCGCTCTGGGACAGGTATTCTATGGCGCTCTGGGACAGGTATTCTATGGCGCTCTGAGACAGGTATTCTATGGCGCTCTGGACAGGTATTCTATGGCGCTCTGGGACAGGTATTCTATGGCGCTCTGGGACAGGTATTCTATGGCGCTCTGGGACAGGTATTCTATGGCGCTCTGGGACAGGTATTCTATGGCGCTCTGGGACAGGTATTCTATGGCGCTCTGGGACAGGTATTCTATGGCGCTCTTGGACAGGTATTCTATGGCGCTCTGGGACAGGTATTCTATGGCGCTCTGGGACAGGTATTCTATGGCGCTCTGGGACAGGTATTCTATGGCGCTCTGGGACAGGTATTCTATGGCACTCTGGGACAGGTATTCTATGGCGCTCTGGGACAGGTATTCTATGGCGCTCTGGGACAGGTATTCTTGAGGTCTGAGACAGGTATTCTATGGCGCTCTGAGACAGGTATTCTATGGCGCTCTGAGACAGGTATTCTATGGCGCTCTGGGACAGGTATTCTATGGCGCTCTGGGACAGGTATTCTATGGCGCTCTGGGACAGGTATTCTTGAGGTCTGAGACAGGTATTCTATGGCGCTCTGGGACAGGTATTCTATGGCGCTCTGGGACAGGTATTCTTAAGGTCTGAGACAGGTATTCTATGGCGCTCTGGGACAGGTATTCTATGGCGCTCTGGGACAGGTATTCTTGAGGTCTGAGACAGGTATTCTATGGCGCTCTGGGACAGGTATTCTATGGCGCTCTGGGACAGGTATTCTATGGCACTCTGGGACAGGTATTCTATGGCACTCTGGGACAGGTATTCTATGGCACTCTGAGACAGGTATTCTATGGCGCTCTGGGACAGGTATTCTATGGCACTCTGGGACAGGTATTCTATGGCACTCTGGGACAGGTATTCTATGGCACTCTGGGACAGGTATTCTATGGCACTCTGGGACAGGTATTCTATGGCACTCTGGGACAGGTATTCTATGGCACTCTGGGACAGGTATTCTATGGCGCTCTGGGACAGGTATTCTATGGCGCTCTGGGACAGGTATTCTTGAGGTCTGAGACAGGTATTCTATGACGCTCTGAGACAGGTATTCTTAAGGTCTGAGACAGGTATTCTAAAGTTTTGAGACAGGTATTCTATGGCGCTCTGGGACAGGTATTCTATGACGCTCTGAGACAGGTATTCTATGGCGCTCTGGGACAGGTATTCTATGGCGCTCTGAGACAGGTATTCTTAAGGTCTGAGACAGGTATTCTAAAGTTTTGAGACAGGTATTCTATGGCGCTCTGGGACAGGTATTCTATGGCGCTCTGAGACAGGTATTCTTAAGGTCTGAGACAGGTATTCTAAAGTTTTGAGACAGGTATTCTATGGCGCTCTGAGACAGGTATTCTTAAGGTCTGAGAAAGGTATTCTTAAGGTCTGAGACAGGTATTCTTGAGGTCTGAGACAGGTATTCTAAAGTTTTGAGACAGGTATTCTAAAGTTTTGAGACAGGTATTCTATGGCGCTCTGAGACAGGTATTCTATGGCGCTCTGAGACAGGTATTCTTGAGGTCTGAGACAGGTATTCTAAAGTTTTGAGACAGGTATTCTTGAGGTCTGAGACAGGTATTCTATGGCGCTCTGGGACAGGTATTCTATGGCGCTCTGAGACAGGTATTCTTAAGGTCTGAGACAGGTATTCTAAAGTTTTGAGACAGGTATTCTTGAGGTCTGAGACAGGTATTCTAAAGTTTTGAGACAGGTATTCTAAAGTTTTGAGACAGGTATTCTATAGCGCCCTGGGACAGGTATTCTATAGCGCTCTGGGACAGGTATTCTATGGCGCTCTGGGACAGGTATTCTATAGCGCTCTGGGACAGGTATTCTATGGCGCTCTGGGACAGGTATTCTATGGCGCTCTGGGACAGGTATTCTATAGCGCTCTGGGACAGGTATTCTATAGCGCTCTGGGACAGGTATTCTATAGCGCTCTGGGACAGGTATTCTATGGCGCTCTGGGACAGGTATTCTTTAGGTCTGAGACAGGAACTCTAAATTTTTGAGACAAGTATTCTAAAGCTCTGAGACAGTTATTCTCCTAAAATCAGGGACAGGTATTCTCTAGCCGATGTGTATATCGGTTGATCGACCGATTTAAAAGGTACGTCGATAGAAGAAATATGCTGACGGGAGCTTAGCCAATGACACAAATGGTCAAGTTTTTAAAAGAAGGTATTTCAAGTTATGGATGATTGCACAGTGGTAGGGGCTGGGCGATTTGTGTTCACAAAGAGTTAAAAGATGAGTCTTCAAACCACGGCTCTAGTGCAGCATATTGATCTTAAATAAAACATATACACGGCTCCATCAATGGGATTATAAATACGGCTCTTTGTATGGGAAATACATAGGGCTACTAGGACGGTATTTGATTTCGTTCGTTTCATAAACGTGTTAAAAGTAAAATAATGTAGAAATAGAACATATTTTACATAATTGAATACTTTCTACTTAGATTTCAATAATGTTGAAAAGAAATAGATTTTAAATATTTGAATAGTTTGTAAGTAGATTTTAATAATGTAGAAAACAAACACATAATAGGCGTTTGAATAGTTTCTACGTAGATTTCAAATTAAAATATTTTAAGCGCGGCTCCCTAAATAGTTTTAGAACAAAAAAAAATGTTAAATGATTCATTAGTTAATTAATAAAGGTCGCCGGGTACCTGTTTTAAAGATCGCAGCAAACAGGAGCTAAACATTCGGATGCTGATACTAATGCGTGGGGTATAACCGAACAGCATGGTGATGACAATATGGAGAGTATGGAAATAAATAGCATGGTAGCCCAAAGTGGGTTAAAGGGTATTAGCGTTTGCTTAGACTTGTTAAATGCTGAATATATTAATGAATATCACATTTTCTGCAAAAAAGAATTTTTTTTTTTAACTAAGCTGTTTTATTTTACCTCGAAAGATATTTTTTTTTAAATATTTAAATATAGCTTACCTGAAGAAGAGATAACTCTATATCCTTTTATATAAAATTGTCTTAGAAAATAAACAAAATTCGCAGCAGCAAGTCCAACATATTTGCGCGTGTCAGAAATTCAATTTGATTTTAAAACGCGACTTTGCGCGCACTGAACTTAAGACTCCACAAACGAGAGGCAACTCTTCGGTGAGGCGCCGACTAACCAAGGGGAAACAATCCACGGGCGACGTCTTCCAGCCGCGCGCGCTTGCGCGAGCAGCGCCATCTCTAGGCGCCGGGAGTGACTCGCCCAAGCTAAGGGGGACAACAGACTTTTTTAGATTTCAGCGCGTAATTTTGTGTTAATTTGATCGGAAGCGGATGAATGGTAGGTGTTTAAGGGGCTGGGAATGGACCAAACCACGGCTACGGAAGTTATCGAGTTAGACATTAATGATGAAGAATTTAAGTTAGACGATAATTATCGGCTAAAATGGATGCTACACGTAATATATCGAACACAGAATTAGACATTTTCGACGCACCCTCAAAGCATTCCTATTTACAACATTTCCACCCCAACTACGATCATAGTACACAATGTGTATTGTAAACCACACCTACACTAATTATTAGCTACAGATTAATGTGAATCAACACTTAGGCAAAACGCGGCTCTCAACTTCTTATTTGAAATTCGTGAAGAACTTTATAACACAGTGTTAACAGAAAAAATATCAAAGGCGTGGTTTTAAAATTTTCTCTTAAATTTATTGAAAATAAAACATGTTTTTGTGTCAATAACAATACAGATAATCAAACCTACTGCTACAGTTATAAATAGATTTATTTAACCTCCTGACCCGTACAAAGTTGTAAAAACAAGTAGTCACGTGACATTACGCGCACGAAAAAATATATTTAATTTTAAAAAGATCCCAAGGGCCAAATTTAAAATATTTTTTTAACGGACTTATTTTTAAAAAGGGTTAATAAAACAATAGTATTTTTTTTTCTATTTCCGTCAGTTGAATGTACACTGTGGTCACCATTTAACTCCTTTTCTACACGTGATGCATAGGACACCATTTAACTCCTGTTCTACACAGTCATGACACTAAGGTCACCATTTACCTCGTTTTCTTCAGGTGATACCGTGATCACCATTAATCACCTTCTCTGGGTTCAAAGGTCACCGTTTAGTCACATGTTTAAAGTGATTAAAACTCCCGAGTAAAACACTTTACTCAGCACACAGTGGTGAGGGGCGGTAATGCGGTACACAAACTCTCTCCTGACCGGGCTAATCTTGTTCAATTATGCAAACAAATGAAGTCGCAGAGTGTGTTAGGTTATAGTTAGCTGTGGATTGGTTAGAAGATAATCTGTGTGTGTCAGATTAAGGTTAGCTGTGGGTTGGTTAGAAGATAATCAGCGTATGTCAGATTAAGGTTAGCTGTGTGTTGGTTAGAAGATAATCTGTGTGTGTCAGATTAAGGTTAGCTGTGGGTTGGTTAGAAGATAATCCGTATGTGTCAGATTAAGGTTAGCTGTGGGTTGGTTAGAAGATAATCCGTATGTGTCAGATTAAGGTTAGCTGTGGGTTGGTTAGAAGATAATCCGTGCGTGGAACAATAAGGTTAGCTGTGGGTTGGTTAGAAGATAATCTGAGTGTCAGATTAAAGTTATCCGTTGACTGGTTAGAAGATAATCTGTGTGCGTCAGATTAAAGTTATCCGTTGACTGGTTAGAAGATAATCTGTGTGTGTAACAATAAGGTTAGCTGTGGGTTGGTTAGGAGATAATCTGTGTGTGTCAGATCAAAGTTATCCGTTGACTGGCTAGAAGATAATCCGCGTAAGTAAGAATAAGGTTAGCAGTAGATTGTACAGATTACAAGCACTAATAGTACAGCACCATTCCTGTGGGCCCACCGGTATTTTTCCAAATGGCCCACCGGACCAGCCCACCCCTGCTACAGGGTACCGCCGTAACTAATGTATACTGAAAACAAATTAAATTAAAAAAAAAATGGTTCATGTATGGTGGTGTTGGGAGTGGGGAGGGAGGGAGGTAATCTTGACCAACATCCTCTCCTGTACGCCCCTGGAAAAAAAGTATCCCTTTCAAACCTGACGGTCTATGGGGCAAGTGAAGTAGAGTTCACTTGTTTCTGTGACCTCAGCAAAGGAAAAGATAGTGTTGTCAGCACTATGCCCAGCCGCCTTTACTTTACCTAACGTGAGTTAGGTCCCCATCAGAGTTGGGTGGACTCAGGGAAGGTCTACTGACTTGAACCCGGATTCGAACTCGAGACTTACGGGTTAGCAGTGCAGCTCTCTACCGATACTCCACTCCGTCCCTCACGCCCCTGGAAGATAAAGTGAAAATGAACTTACCTATCTACTCTGTCCTCAGTATCCTTTTCAAAAAAAAAAAATTAAAAAAAAAGAAATCACCTTACAAAGTTCTAATATTTAAACCTTGCTAAGAAATACAACCTCAGACTCACAGAACGTGAAGACAAGCTAATAGAACCACCGAGGTGCGCATGACAAAAGACAACACTGACTACAACTCACAGTAGCCTACACATTTTGTTACCAAAGTATTCAAAACAAATCAGAGGCATAACTTTGCTTAGAGCGACATGGGAGAGAACTCACAAAAAAGATGATGTCCCCTTTTTCAACCAAAATTAGTTCTTCTACCTCTAGCATTATTTTCCTTTAGATAGTGCAGATTGTTTTTCTTTTTTTCTTTTTTTTTTCTTTTTTTTTTTTTTTTTTTGATGCAAAATTTGCATATTGTTCTGGCTAGATAGACTTGGTATGAGTTAACAGCCAATGAGAAGAAAATAATAGGCATTCTAGCACGCGAACTTCGTGATCTATACTCACATTCACAGCTCGCATTAAATATTCTAAATATAGAGTTGGGTGCACGGAACGATGAGGCACAGTCGATCGCATGTCGAGGAAATGTATTTATGGTGCAGGGAAAAACAAAATGGCGGTGTCATTGGTGCGGTCTATCCCATGGTTGGCCGTAAAACATTGACGCCCAGAAAACGTGCCTAGTGCTTCGATTTTTATGCAGAATTTGTCAAATAATGGTTAGTTTTTTGGGCTTGCTAAATATAAATATCGCAATTATATCTCGGTGGAATAAAAACAACTATTAACTCTAAAATTTAAACAAATACAAGGTAACATTGTACAAGCCTAAGTAAAACACAGAAAGCAACCCTCGCTCCTCTAACGTATCATTACATAAGCTCCAAGACCATTGGAAATACTCCACTCATAATGTTGATCTAATGATGTCAGTCCAGCTATTGTTGACCTTATAGCATCAACTCATGTATTGTTGACCTAATGACGTCAGCTCATCTATTGTTGACCTAATGACATCAACCCATGTATTGTTAACCTTGTGATGTCAACTCGTGTATTGTTGACCTAATGACATCAACACGTCTATTGTTGACCGTGTGATGTTAACCAATGTATTGTTGACCGTGTGATGTCAACTCATGCATTGTTGACCTTGTGATGTCAACTCATCTATTGTTGACCTAATGACATCAACCCATGTATTGTTGACCGTGTGATGTCAACTCATGTATTGTTAACCTTGTGATGTCAACTCATGTATTGTTAACCTTGTGATGTCAACCTAGCCCTAATGACAAAACTACAACGTCAAGCACAAGGCAAGCAGAAAACAATATTGATTAAAGTTGATTTTTAATATAATCTCTTTTGATCCGATATGGAAGTGTAATCAATACGAACCAATCAATGCATTATTATCGATTTCTGTGTGCGTTTCTTCATTGTGTTGGTCAAGAGATTTGAAAGATTAGACAATCAAAAATTTTCAGTGGGTGTTAAAATTTTTCAACATGTTTAAGGGGATGTAAAAACCTTAGATTATCATCTTTGTATGTGCGTTGATACCCTAAAGTACTGTTTTCCCAAATAGAATATCAACATTGTCTCTGGATGATGAAATTCTAGAATACCTCAAAGTTAAAATTTCAACTTTAGAGTAAGATATTAATTATTGTTTCAACTTTTGATAAATTGAAATTTGAATACCAACATTTTTCTAAAGGATGTGAAACCTTGAATTGTAAACATTGTGATTAATCCCCTTTAACAAACATGCCACGAAGGCTCCTCCCATTCAGACAGAAACGAATCCACTAGTCAGCTTTTAGGTACAGGGACGATTTATTGACTACAACTAGCATCCCATTTTGAATTTATCAAGTATCTCAAATATAGGCCAATGACGTACAAAATATCTCAACGCTTGTTTTCCACTTAAAATTCTGGTTTGATTAGAGTGATCAGGTTTATTTTTAGGATACTGTAAAGAGATTTTTATTAAGTGTATGAGGCGAAACGTCAACTAGTTGAGTATGTGACGTATTTATAGAAATGGCCGCTGTCGTCAATGCTATATTTAGACGCGAGTTTTATTCCCTGGGAAAAACTCCCGGGATTTATACAACAGGCTCGGGGAAGACAATCGTCTGCCGTTTATGAAATCTTAAATTACGCTATGTGAAGGTTTAAAAAAAAATTACCCCCCACACCCAACCCCCCCCCCACACACACACACACCTCCCCCACACCCGCACCAAGTGTGATAGGACACATTAGTAGTTTCATCTTCACACACGTTGATGGGACTGGGCCCACGTGACTAGGACGCCATAGCGTGACCCTCAGAGATCGATTGATTGGTTTGATCGTATCGGACGTTCAGTGCTGGACACTTTGTCGTCATGAAGTCTCAGTTCTCTGTGTATGTGTGTCTGTGTGCCTGTGTGCGTGTGTGTGTGTGTCTGCGTGCGTGTGTGTGTGTGTATGTGTGCAGCCCCCCCCCACTCCACATACACACTCACTGACACTGATACTCACTGCACCATGCAGTTAACTAAAGCAACCTTTGCACTAGGTCAGGTTTCAGGGAAAATAAAGTACTGTGTATTACGTCATCAGCAGACGACCTAAGGAACTTTTGAAATGGTTTGGGTTCGTGTTAGTTGGTGCTGCATGGACTCAGGAAGTCGATGTGTTACTGTAGTAGTAAATAGTAGCGTACCACTACAGTGGCACAACGATTAGTTAAAGTCACCTATATATTGATATAGTAGGTTCAAATAACAGCGTAGTAATACATTATTTTATTACCACACTGTCTTATTCCGAAATAAAAAACTTAAACAAAAACCTTATTTTCAAATTGTATTTTGTAACAATTATAAATATACTGAAAGATGCAATTTTTTAATTTTAATTTGTTATTGTTTCATGTGAATAACATCCTACTTAAATAAGGACGCCGCCATATTTAATAAACCGACTTCCTGACTCCGGGGAAAAAGAGCGCCATATTGGAACTATTTTCGACACAAATAGACCAGAGAGGAAGTGGATAATAAAAACTGTCAAACTATTTAAAATTTGAAATCAAATCTTATTTTTATTAATACTTTTTTAAAAACACATCCTCGCGATAATTTGTTTTTTTAGTGTATCAAATGTGGTACTATTTGCAGATTAGCTACACCAATATATTTATATTCTGAACTAGACCTTTTGCCACACGGATGAACAGAAATATTTTTAATCGTTGGAAATGAAGAATGAAGAAAGCTATACAATATTTTTTTTCATTTTTTTTTACTGTTGAGATTGAATAAAGCTATACGATCGTTTTTCAAAATAGAAATATTTTTTTCTGTGGAAATTGAATGAAATTTTACAATTTTTTTTTTCACAATCGAAATATTTTTACGGTTGAAATTGAATAACATTGAACGATCATTTTCCTAAATAAAATTATAAAAATACGGACTCAAAGGTGAAAACAGTAAACGAGAGAATCATTTTAAATACATTTTTAAAAATCCGTTTGTGACACATCTAAAATGCATTTTTAAGCAACATAAATGCAGTAACGTTTAAATTATAAAATACAGAAAAGAATATTTACATAATTAAGATATGAAGTGGAATTTAATTAGCAGCATGAGATAAATTGTCTTGATTTTATAATGAGTCCGTTTATGGGGTAATGTGATAATATTTGTTTCTGTTTTCTTTGGAGTATATTTTTCTGTTACAGATTATCTATTAGATTAGGAAGATTATGCCCTAACTCGGCGCCTGGTAGGCTAAACTGTTCTCGAGATAATGTTTGTAAAATGGGATGGGTGAGTTAAGACGATGATTCATTTTTTTTTTTTGTTGAAAGAGAAGAAGTCAGATTTAGCAAATTTATTGCTTTACACGGGAATATTTAATCAATTATGTAAAGTCTGTTTACCATAAAAATGTTTAGGAGCACCGATTGGAACTGCACCTACATTACTAAAAACTGGTAAGTCGTATGTAGATGTTTATATTATTATTATTATTCAGAACTCTTATTAATGACGTTTATATAAATAATAATATCGTGGTACATTTTATAAAACAGATTAATTGTAATGAAACTGTCCCTTGTGAGATGGATGTGATTTTGGTTTATGGTGAGTTGTGTGTGTGGGGGGGGGGGGGGGGGTTAACCAACGCACACAAACCCTCGCCATTCTTACACATGTAAATGAAATCAGTTCAGTGTTTGAATAGAGGATGTCACGTTTGTCATGTACTGACATTTGAGTTGTGTCATTCTTATACTGACATGTGACATGTATTACTTAGCCTTGTACTGTCATGTTATTTGTGTCACTCATATACTGGCAAGTGACATATGTCAATATACTGTCATGTGATATGTGTCACTCCAACACTGTCATATGGCATGTGTCACTCATATATTAACGAGTGACATGTACTACTTAGCCCTATTCTAACATGTGACATATGTAACTCCTATACTGACATGTGACATATGTCACTCCTATACTGACATGTGACATATGTCACTCCTATACTGACATGTGACATATGTCACTCCTATACTGACATGTGACATATGTCACTCCTATACTGACATGTGACATATGTAACTCCTATACTGACATGTGACATATGTCACTCCTATACTGACATGTGACATATGTCACTCCTATACTGACATGTGACATATGTAACTCCTATACTGACATGTGACATATGTCACTCCTATACTGACATGTGACATATGTCACTCCTATACTGACATGTGACATATGTCACTCCTATACTGACAAGTGACATGTGTTACTCCTATTTCGTCATGCTACATGTAACTTAGTCCTGTACTGCATGATTCAGTGATAACTTATTCCCTTATAAAAAATAAATACTTTTGAATTTATTTAAAAAAAAACAACCTGCTGGAATATATTTCTGTCATTGTGTCTTGAATATGGATTGTAGTTGTCGGCACCAATTTGCATGTGTACGTCAAGTCCGTTTTTTTAAATTCTGATTAATTAATTTGAACCAAGTAGCCCCATAAATAAATAAACATTTACTCCACCATATTTCACAACAAAACATTTTATTATTCATTTCTGCACTTTTTTACACAATAAAATATTACAGCACCAGTTGTTTTGATCCAACGGGTTAACTCAGATCCCAGCAGTAAAAAAAAAAAAAAAACGACATCCGGTAGAAAACAACAAAAGGATTAACCCTCTTAGTTCTGTGGGTGCCATTAACCCTCTTAGTTCTGTGGGTGCCATTGTTCTGGTATGTTTCTTCTCGATGGCAAAGACTTTCATTTCGCTAGTTCTCTAGATTGGATGAATGTCATATCACCCCCCCCCCCCCCCTTACAATAGCTTAATGTATGCAAATTGTTACCGTACTCAGGGATGAAATACGGGAATCACGTGTCGCGACGTATTAGGGAAATGGAATTTCCCGGTTATTGAATCCCGCAGTGTCGGCCACCATACGAAAAGGCCGGCGGGAATAAAAAGATAAATTCTGGTTGATCCGCAGGAGTAGTGTCCCTTGCCTTTCTATCGGTTGATGGGAATATGAATTAAGGTCCCGTCGTTGGTAATCACCAGGTTATATATACAGCGTCTGACACATACATTTGTTTGCAAATTAGATAGTGTTATATATATGTGTATACATATATATGTGTATATGTATATATATGTATATATATGTATATATATGTATATATATATATATATATATATATATATATATATATATATATATATATATATATATATATATATATATATATATGTGTGTGTGTGTGTGTGTGTGTGTGTGTGCGCGCGTGCGCGTGCTTATATATATATATATATATATATATATATATATATATATATATATATATATATATATATATATATATATATATATATATATATAATATTTATTTATATTTTTATGAATATGTTCGACGCACCGTTGGATATATATATATATATATATATATATATATATATATATATATATATATATATATATATATATATATATATATATATATATATATATATATATATATATATATATATATATATATATATGCGAGAGTGCGTCAAACGAAAGTGAGTTTAACGTACAGATATGCCACATCACGAAGCGTCCAGCACTTGAATAAAAAACCAATCCAACTAAACACCACTCTGTTTAGCATCTCACTGTTTACCCCCCCCCCCTCCCCGCCTGTTGCCTCCACTTTGAAGACCCGTATCCCAGAGTAAACTCGGGTTCTGCTATGTCCTAAAATAGTGCTGGGGGGGGGGGAGCTATCCGCCACAGCTTAAGATATCTTAAACTTTAACAATTCCATTGATTTTTGTTTTATCTTATACATATACCATAAACTTGTTATATGTTGTTGTACCGATCTCATAGATTTATATTTTATTGTATAGCAACGAACTCAAAAAAAACATTGTGATATGCTGTTGTAAAGATCACTTTTTATTGTTATATGGCATTGAAGTGTTGTTAACATGTATCGTTATAATATACTCATCCCATAACTATATACTGTATCACATTATCTGAACAAACTTGGCGTTGTTGCGCCCATCTGCATTTTTCATATAATGTAATACAATATTATATCAATCACTAGCCGACCTAAAGTTTGTATATATTGGCAAGTATTCTAACACAAATTCCTACTCTCTGTATGTATGATTATGTGCAGCTTCGTGTTAGTGAAGTGCATAGCTATCGATCAGCTTCAACAAAATGTATTCATCGGAAAAACAATAGTCTCTCGCCTGCTTATTTACATTGGTAAAGGCTCAATGATTAATTCCACCTTCTTTGTTTTTATAAAAATCTACGTCACTAAGTGCCCCGTCTCCCTTTGTTTCATTATAACCAACAAAGAGGTGTGATTCAACCTTGACCGTGATCTACGGCGAATCGATCTCTTCCATACCTGCACATTGAATGCTAAATACAAAGCGAAATCGTTCTCTCATGAAACGTGAGTTGGATCGTTGTTTCCAACACTTGAACGTATTCTCTTACGAGGGTAGTGTTTACTGTCAACAGGTCTGTCTGTCTGTCCGTCTGTCCGTCTGTCTGTCCGTCCGTCCGTCTGTCCGTCTGTCCGTCTGTTTGCCTGCCTGCCTGCCTGCCTGCCTGTCTGCCTGCCTGTCTGTCCGTCTGTCCGTCCGTCCGTCCGTCTGTCCGTCTGTTCGTCTGTCCGTCCGTCCGTCCGTCCGTCTGTCCGTCTGTCCGTCTGTCCGTCTGTCCGTCCGTCCGTCTGTCCGTCTGTCCGTCCGTCCGTCGGTCTGTCCGTCTGTCTGTCTGTATTACGAATAGTTTTATTGTGTGATTATTACTCTTCGACCGAATACATACGAGCCCACACACACCGTGTGTGGGAGGGATGGGGAGGTTGAGACTTGAGTGAACATTTGTTATGCAAACGAGTTCAGGAAATGTTGAGTACATTTTTTTTTCATACGTTGATTATAAGTATTTAAGTGTTTTTTTTTTTTTTTTTTTTTTTTTTTGGGGGGGGGGGGGGGGCGAGGGGCACAATAGTAAGTGATATTTTAAGATATTCTTGATTATTCTGCCAATCATTTAAATTGCGTGACGTCACTGATGAACGATTCCCCCACTTCCCTTCGGCGTATTGTTTCTAAAACTGGAGTTTGCTATTTTTTACCAATGTCTGCATTGACCAAAAAAAAAACAGTTTCTGTTAATGAGCTGTCACTGGCCTAGGTCATTACCACCAGCGCTCCCCCCCCCCTCCACCCACTCAAAGTTAAGTCCGTTTACTTGTACACATAGCCTGGTTGTCGCCCCTTCTGGATTGAAGTTGTTTACCCTGAACACACCCTGAACTGTGATTATGTTGGCTTGTTATGATCCTGTTTATCTGCCCCTTGTTTTTCAAGGCGGATTATCTCTCCTGGTCTGCGAGTTGTATCAGCAGTTAGAAAATTGAAAGAAAAAAATGTTTTATTTTTTTTAGAAATATTTTCGCGTTGACCAGCCGTCTATTTGTGTTGCACATCAGATTATCAACAGACAGGAGGAGTTTTGATGAATATTAGCTGGGATTAAAGGCATAAACAGAATTTGTGTTGTCTACTATAATTAAAGTTGGGGTTGTTTTGGTTTTTTTTGTTCGCGAGAGAGAGAGTAGGGAGTGACATTTGGGGTTCCTCCATTTCGGGATTATCATAATCCTTGATTCTTACATGTCGGAATTCTCATAATTCGGAATTCTCACATTATGAGATTCTCAAATTTCAAGATTTCCCACATTTCGATTTTTCTCACATTTCAAAATTTCCACATTTCAAGATTCTCACATTTTAGAAACAGTAGATGTCGGGATTCCCATATTTTGATATTCACGTTATGGGAAGTGTTGATTAATAATTGTTATCATTTTTTATTTAGATTTGGTGTTCATAAATACGCTGACGTTTCGTAAATGATACGAAGGTTTTAATTAATATGAGGAGTCCACACAACTCCAACACGGGAAGATACCGAGGGTATGATATAATCCTTAAGAGTCATTTTAGGTTTCGAAATCGTCTGGAAGGTTCAATAACCCTCTTAGAAAGCTATCCTAGCCCTCCGACTACCGGGAGTAGTCAACTAATTGAGGTTACAGTTTCTGTATGACGCAGACGCCAGGATGTGGGATACACCATGAGCTAGGCTAGAAGGGACCCGGGGCTAGTGTGACGAGGATAGGAAGCAGACTAACATGAATAATGGGATATAAACTTTCTTGCTTACTTTATCTCGGCTGGAGGGTGGTTAAAGGGACACGCCTACGTGGGTGGTGCAATTAGCTACGTGGGAAGGGGAATATAGCGCCACTTATGTGACAAGCAAGGCGCTAACTACGTGAATATTTTAGCGTCATCTATGCGGGTATTATAGCGCCATCTATGCATGTATTATAGCGCCATCTATGTGAGTATTATAGCGCCATCTATTCAAGTATTATAGCGCCATCTATGCGGGTATAATAGCGCCATCTATTCAGGTATTATAGCGCCATCTATTTAAGTATTATAGCGCCATCTATGTGAGTATTATAGCGCCATCTATGTGAGTATTATAGCGCCATCTATGCGGGTATTATAGCGCCATCTATGTGAGTATTATAGCGCCATCTATTCAAGTATTATAGCGCCATCTACGTTGGTATTATAGCGCCATCTATTCAAGTATAATAGCGCCATCTATTCAAGTATTATAGCGCCATCTATTCAAGTATTATAGCGCCATCTATGTGAGTATTATAGCGCCATCTATGTGAGTATTATAGCGCCATCTATGTGAGTATTATAGCGCCATCTATTCAAGTATTATAGCGCCATCTATGTGAGTATTATAGCGCCATCTATTCAAGTATTATAGCGCCATCTATTCAAGTATTATAGCGCCATCTATTCAAGTATTATAGCGCCATCTATTCAAGTATTATAGCGCCATCTATGCGGGTATTATAGAGCCATCTATTCAAGTATTATAGCGCCATCTATTCAAGTATTATAGCGCCATCTATTCAAGTATTATAGCGCCATCTATGTGAGTATTATAGCGCCATCTATGTGAGTATTATAGCGCCATCTATTCAGGTATTATAGCGCCATCTATGCGGTTATTATAGCGCCATCTATGTTGGTATTATTCCTTCATCTAAATGGGTACTAAGTCGCCATGTACATGTTTATTGCATTTTCCAGTCTACAATCCCTACATCATACAACCTCTAAACCCCAACAACCCGTACACTCCCACCCCCCACCCCCCACCCACTACCCACATCTCCACAGACTCCTAACCCTCATCTTAATTCATCAAATAAACAAAACAACTTTGCCCTCATCAAGAAAGCTCTAATAAACTGCCCAAACCTTCAAGATATTTACCGTCAATCCCCTGGGACTCACTGGCTTTTATATGATGTTTAGTTTACAAACCTTCAATGTACTTACAGTAAATCCCCCGATACACACTAGCTTTCATTTGATGTTTAGTTTACTTGAACTTGTGCCAGATCAAATCCACTTTACCCGTCGGCACAGTTTTTGATGATGTAAATTTATTCGCGTTGAAATTGTACAGTGCAAGCAAAATCTCGTGGCGTACGTGCTAATTAACGTCTGCACGTACCGTCTGATGACTGGACCCCGTGACCAAGATAAAATACATAATTAGTAATTAAATAATTCCTCCTGCTTTGGTCGCGAGGTTCATTCAAGACATACAAGAGTTTTGATTGGGTGTGGAAAGTCACATGATCAGGTTATATGACGTCACGTGCGTTTATTTTTATATACAGCTGTTATCTTTGATGTTCTTTATCAGTGTATCGTGTTGTCAGAAATATGCACTGTTATTAACGAAATCTTCCATTTCATCACTTTATTTTAATATTCTATTTTAGTACAAGATTCCATTTACCGATTATTGTTGTTGTTTTTTAGAATAATAAATTATTATTATTATTATTATAATAATTTATTATAATAATAAATTATAATAAATTATTTTTCAATATAAATTTTTGAATTAAATGAATCATTTTATCAGAAATGTACTTTTAGAGTTTTCCCTGCCGCTAACCCCCCCCCCCCCCCCCCAACACCCTACCCTCCTTATTAATCTGACCCAGGTCACTTCAAAATTTGTTTTTCAAATTTCGATTTGACGACTTTTTCCTTGAAATACTATTGCAACTTGTGAAAATATGATCCCCAAGGAGACGAATATAGGACGCGTGTACCTCCTACAATTGTGGCCGTCTATGGCCAAATAAACACATTTTTTGGCACTTTTAACTTGGAAAAGAAAAAACGGATAAAGATTTAGAGTCAAAGAACCACAATATTTTGGAATTTACACGCAATTTTGAGAAGAAAAAAAATCAAATTTGGACGCTTAAATGAGAAAAGATTGATGCCAAAAATTAAGGGAGATGTTCTTTTATGTTAACTCTTTAGATTTAAAAATGTGTGATTGCTTTTTTCTTTGTGTACAATGTATCGATGGATTTCTGCCGCTTGTATGAACGATGTGATACCGCTTCAGAATGAGAATGATAACCTGAATCGCCTGAGCTCACCCAGCTATAATAGATACCTGGCATAATTGGGAGAAAGTTTAAAGAGTGTGATCTTTACCATCAACCACACAGGCTATTTTTACGTCATGACTGAAACAAGGTTAACCTGACACCAATTTTTCTGTTGATTACCAGCTATGAAACACCTACTCACACCTACTCACCAGTGGCCTTACAGATCAGCCGGGGGCCGTGAATATTAAAAGACCGGGGGCCCTTATCTCAGAAGCCTACGCAGTTTTTTTATCTTTTTTTTAGTTTAAAAACAAAAGATTTATTTTCATGGATAAAAAGTAGGGGAAATAATTACACTCTATAATACAGTTACGTATACAGATTGAATTACATCTTTTAAATTTAATTTTTAGAAAAAAATATAATTTATATTAAAAAATGTTTTATTTATTTTTTTTAAATATATATTTCTTTCAAATGTTGATATATTATTTTAAAATAAAATTATAGGTTCAAACCGTGATGCAAGCGTTTGTACACCAAATTGGTATATACAAGCACAATCCAAAACACACCATTTATAGAAAATACTACACGATGTTAAGAAAGCTTTTTTTTTAAAAAATATATCTTTCCATATAAACAACGTAAAACATATCTGTTAAATGTGTCCTAACGTTTTAAACTATTATTTTGCATGTAGTGATAGCAGCTTATTACGTTCTCAAAGATTTGTATTTGATAAAATATGGGCTACCAACACTCTACTCTAAACATATCAATACTGGGTTATTTAAAAAAATAGAAAGCGTCAATTGTTTTAGGGGCAATAGTTTTAATTGCAAAAACATAGTTGTTCGTTTACGCTGGCAGAGTTTTTGTAAAAGAAAAGACTCTAGAAATTATTTATTTTCGAATTTTCAATATTTGGTATGGTGAAATACCATTAAAATTAGTGCTAGATGGAATGGTATTTCACCATACAATATTTTGAAGATTCGAAAACATTTTCTCGATCTTTATTTGTTTTACGTAAACTAGCCAGCTGTTTCAATTAGAGTTAATAAAAGAAGGATCGATAATAATCTGATCACTATATATATTATTTTTTTGAACCGTGAGACTTCCACAAATGGTAGTTTATTTCAAGGTGGCCGCCGTAACCGTATTTTCAGAAATGTCCTTGGTTCATGGAAATATTTGCCTTCAAGTACCCTAAGTTCGATACACACAAATAAATATTTAAAAAGGCGTATTTATTAAGATGTTTTTTCCCCTGTTTTTTTCACAGCGCACACCCCCCTCCACCCCCCCCCCCCCCCCCCACACACACACACACTCTCCCCCTTTAAAGCTCTTGAAGGTGTGTAAAAATGTGATTTTTCTGTAAGTTTATCCTCTTTTTTCCGTCTCATTATTGTATAGTATATATAAAACAGTCTACCTAAAAATCTGTTCACCTGTACAAGATAGACCTGACACAGTATCTACCTCCAGGTGTTCAATTGAAATAGATGGAATTGAGAACGATCACGAGAATGATTTTTTTCTTAAAAATTATGAGGAAAACAAAAAAAGTAAATATCGAGTCTCTTGATTAGTTATTTTAATTAAAATATGGAGGGGGGGGGGCACTGTACATCGGTTGGGGGGGGGGCTGAATCTCGGGTACTTTTTCCACTTTGTTTACATGTTTGTTATGCCACTTCTGTATGAAATCTAATACACGACTCAGAAGATGAAAACAAAAAAAAATCTTTCTTTGAGACTACTGGTGAAGTCAAAAAATATTTGTTAATAAAAATTTACTATAAAAACAGAAAAAAAATTACGACTTAATGGGTCGTGAATAATGATTTTAAACATTTGTAGTAGACGAGCTTGTGACGATGTGTTACGTGAAGTAGTGGGTGGGGTTCAGACTTCTGTGACGATGTGTTACGTGGAGTAGTGGGTGGTGCTAAGACTCTTGTGACGATGTGTTACGTGGAGTAGTGGGTGGGGCTAAGACTCTTTTGACGATGTGTTACGGGGAGTAGTGGGTGGGGCTTAGACTTTTGTGACGATGTGTTACGTGGAGTAGTGGGTGGGGCTAAGACTATTGTGACGATGTGTTACGGGGAGTAGTGGGTGGGGCTTAGACTTTTGTGACGATGTGTTACGTGGAGTAGTGGGTGGGGCTAAGACTATTGTGACGATGTGTTACGGGGAGTAGTGGGTGGGGCTTAGACTCTTTTGACGATGTGTTACGGGGAGTAGTGGGTGGGGCTTAGACTTTTGTGACGATGTGTTACGTGGAGTAGTGGGTGGGGCTAAGACTATTGTGACGATGTGTTACGGGGAGTAGTGGGTGGGGCTTAGACTTTTGTGACGATGTGTTACGTGGAGTAGTGGGTGGGGCTAAGACTATTGTGACGATGTGTTACGGGGAGTAGTGGGTGGGGCTAAGCTCATGTAACGATGTGTTACGTGGAGTAGTGGGTGGGGCTAAGACTCTTTTGACGATGTGTTACAGGGAGTAGTGGGTGGGGCTAAGCTCATGTAACGATGTGTTACGTGGATAGTGGGTGGGGCTAAGACTCTTGTGACGATGTGTTACGGGGAGTAGTGGGTGGGGCTTAGACTCTTGTGACGATGTGTTACGTGGAGTAGTGGGTGGGGCTAAGACTCTTGTGACAATGTGCTTCGCGGAGTAGGGGGTGGGGCTTAGACTTTTGTGACGGTGTGTTACTTGAAGTAGTGGGTGGGGCTAAGACTCATGTGACGATGCGTTTCAAAAAGCAAAAAATTAAATGGTTGACTTTTTCTCTGGAAAGACACATTCATTATATACAGTAGCAAAACCTCAATAAAATTTATTAACATAAAATGTTTTGCTCACTACAATTAGTATTTAAAATCGTTTTTGTGTGTGCATTTTTTCAGTACTTTCAAATGTTTAATACAGTAATGCGCGTTTCATAGTGAGGAATAGTTGGAGGACACCCTACTAATTTCAGAAAATTTTAGTTAATTCATCCAAATTTAATTAGTCATCCAATTAAATCAAATATGATGTCAGATTGCATTGTCATCGGGTCTCGACCCACATGCCAACTCTGAAACAAATCGGTCAGTTAGAAGTACTCGAAATTTCGCTCGGCAGTTTCGATCTATGATGACAGACAGAGGAAGCAAGTTAATAAAAAGCTTGTAATAAATCACGGAATGTAAAATCTCATCTCCCGCGTTTATTAATATAATAATGAGTACCATACATAAAGCTATTATAACATCGGTATTATTCAAAATATAATTAATAGATATTTTTAAGAAAATCGAACGCATGGAAAGAAAGGTTAAACTAAAACAAAAAGACAGTCGTAAATGAGAAAAACAAACCCGATACGTCGGGATCTCTTAAATTAATGAGTGGACAGCGACCTTTGGTTCCCACGATAATTCGAAATTGGACTTAATACAACCGTTGGATTACTTACTTGATCAATTATTCACCAGGACCCATTGTCAAGGGGAAATGAACACAAAAATAATGCCTATATTAAGATAAAAAGTATTTTAATTAGTTTTTTTCTTCTGCTGAAAAATGTATTTAAAAAGACATCGTGAAAACAGAGTTTGAATCGAACAAATATAGCTTTAGTGATTTTTAGTTATTGGGAAAACATGGGCTTTAATCTATAGAAGTTTTACGTACAAGTGTCACAGTTACATTTTTTTATATGTGTCATGTGTGTCATACTAACTTAAGTCTCTTAAACATATCACAGCTGGTGAGGAATATGGGACGTGATGGTCAAATGGTAGAGCGTTTGGCTGCTTGCTCGAAGGTCTCGAGTTTGGATCTCGGTACGACGTCCCTGAGTCCACTTAGCTCTTATGGGTATCTGACTTACTTACCGAGGTCAAGGAACATATGAACTCCATATCTGCCCAATGGATCGTTGGGTATAAAAAAGGAACTTTACTAAATAATCAAATATCAACACTATCAGGATCGTCATTAAACAGCTCAGTCAGTCAAAATCAACCCAACGATGAATCAACCAAACTGAAAGTTCTTAACTTTTTTGGAGGTACCGAATCCCATCAGTTTCATTCGCGCATTCACCGAACCCTTCTTAATAGATCTATTGCACACACTGACAAAATCCGATCTGAAATAAGAGTCGGTTGTGTGTCTTGACCTCCGCCGAACCCCCGAGACTGACTCACCGAACCCGAACCCAGTGTAAGAACCACTGTTGTGAACGAAAACACACAGTATAAGGTAGTCATTAGGGGTCGTCGTGGTCGAGTCGGTAAAGCTCATGGTTGCTAAACCGAATAGTCACGAGTTCGAAACCTCTTCTAGGAGAAACAACTCCTAAATAAAACAACTGCTTCCTTGTAGTTTGTTCTTGGTGTGGAAACAAATCCAAAAAGAAAAGCAGGCTGAAATCGGAGTCAATGGCCTCAATGGCGCATAACCAGTTGACACGTACACTGAATTGTGTTAGAGGGGGTCCCTCCCAACACTAAAATTAACAACGAAGATGAAGAATGTAGCCATTTAATGTAGTCTAAACCATAACAAAGTATTAGAGCATGGATATGTTGCAGTTATTTAGCGTTTTAAGCAGTAATGGTATTCAACCAACATTTACAAAGAATAAATCATTTTTTTGTAAATGACAGCATAAAAATATTTACTAAATAACGTCATGTAATTATTATCAAGTAAAGTCTTAAAATACTTTTCTTTTTAATTTTTTATTAAATAGTATTTAGTAAATTAAGTCATTAAATTATTTATTGTAGGCCTATAAAGTCTTGACATAATGTATTACATAAAGTCATTATAATATTTAGTGAATAAAGTAATGGAATTATTTAGTAAAGAAAGCCATCAAGCTATTTTTAAATAAAGTCATATTAAAAAAATTATTTTATTAATTAGAATTTAAAGTCATAAAATTATGTTTTAACGTAATGTGTTCAACTTATTTAGTAAATATAGTTATCACATTATTTGCTATATAAAGTCAAAAACTATTTACTAATAAAGTCTTATAATTATTTTTATTAAATAAAAGCATCAAATTATTTATTAGTAAAGCTTAAAAAAATATAATTTCTTAAGGTAATAAAATCATTTTAAAATTGAGTCACAAGATTATTTTGTGAGTGACGTCCAAAAAATATTTCATAAAACAGTCATTACATTAATTAGTAAATAGCGTCATCAAACTATCAAATCATTCAACGAAATGACCTGAAATAGCCAGTCATAAAAGTACAGACTTAAATTACTCATCCCAACATTCAAAGATCGCCAATGTCCCTCTCCCCCGGGGGGTCCAAAGAACAGAACGGTCGAGATTGTGTGTCCGGGTCATACAATGGGGTCGTGCGGCCGGCACAATGGCCGGCCAGTCAGTTACTCACTCCACCGGACGTACTTTACAATGATTGCAGTCGGTGAGTAGTTCTGAGGCCCGGCTCATAAAATCAGACCTCGATATTCGTCTCCATTGTTGGATGTTGATGATGGGTTCATTCAATGGCAGGCAGTGGGTGGGTCTGTGTGGGTCTGTGTGGGTCTGTGGGGGTCTGTGTGGGGGTGTGACCCATAAACAGGGCCTCTTAAGACGGTCTGGGGGTGTATTTTATACACGTTAAACAGTTGAATTTATTCATGGCCAATCTTCAGTAGAGTAAACCTTGCTCGTAAATAGTGTACCAGTTAATTTAAAGACCGCTTTATATTAGTTATAACTTTGTTGGGAAAAGTAAAAGTATGACTTTTATACTAAAACAAAAAAAAAGGAATTTAATATATAAGCAACATGCCAGAGTTTCTTTCAGGCATATATGTATATATATATATATATATATATATATATATATATATATATATATATATATATATATATATATATATATATATATATATATATATATATATATATATATATATATATATATATGATGCTAGGAAAAAAATTCAGAATGACAAAGGTTACATTTTCAATATATATCTGCTTCGTGCTGAAGACTAATGTATGTTTTTCATCCACACCAACAAAAGCTCATCTAAAAATAAATTGTTTCTATAGTGTAGCAACAGCAATATCTCTGCTGAATAGGCATGCAATCATGAGCCAATCTTTCTGCAATCGTTGCCGATATTCGTCCAACATAAAGGATGATATTGCGCAGATAGTAAAGTGTAATTATGAAAGGGAATGTCCCGTACTGTAACCTCTTTCATATTCTGATTTCTATCTAGGCATAATTTGTATTTACTCTAATCGGCAAAACAAAATGCGAAATTTGTATTCCTATAAGACATGTGATTGATTGTTTTTAGGTACACGTTTACGCGTTTAGTAAAGCCTCAGTTTAAAAAAAAAGTAAAGAGATATTATTTAACTTTATTTGATTAGCAACGGAATTCCGTTTTAATAATTTAAAATACTGAAAGGCTTTCTTTGTTTACTTATATTACAATTCTTTATGTGGGCGTAGAATATACATATACATATACATATATTATATATATATATATATATATATATATATATATATATATATATATATATATATATATATATATATATATATATATATATATATATATATATATATATATATATATATATATATATATACTAGCCGTCCCGGCCAGGCCCTGCTCTGGCTTCTGTGAAAAACCTTTCTGTTAAAGACCATCACCTGTGTGTTTAGTAATCATCATAAACCCGGCATTGCCCACCCAAACCATAACCAACCAAAACCAAAACAACAAAACGCAAACATAACGCTAACACAATTACAAATACAAACGAAAACAAAAACAAAAACCTAACAACAAACCCAACCACAACCACAAACACCAATACAAACACAAAGAAAAAACAACTAAAAAAGCAAACGAAAACAAAAACCTAACAACAAACCCAACCACAACCACAAACACCAATACCAACCAATAACAACACACAAAAAAACGAAAAAGCAAACGAAAACAAACCAAATCCAAACGCAAAACCAACCAAAAACATAAATACAAACCCAAAGAAAAAAACACAAACAAAAACGAAAAAAGAAAGAACAAAAACGAACCAAATCAAACCGCAACCACTAACGCAAACCCAACGGAATCGCCTGTTTTAGCTTAATAAACGACTATAGTACCCAAACTTATTCATAGTCTTTTGCACTCACTTAAACGAACGCGCCTGTTTTAATTTGATGAACAATTATATTACTCCAAGCTTATCCGTAAAATACCTACAACATTTGCACTTGATCAATCCCCGCTAATTATGTAAAAAAAAATTTCCCAACACCAAAACAAAGTAATTAAAAAGTAAATTCTTTTCCACAAATGCAATGGTTTTATAAAGGGAAGTAATTGTGTTTTCCTAATTTATCAAAGGGAAGTAAGTGCTATAGGACTAAATAAAGACATAATTAGAATTTTTGTAAAAGATGATATTTTTTTAAAACTTGTGTGTAATGAACATGCCGACAATTATTACTTTAATTTGAAAAATGAAAATTATTTCCCAACACTTTCAATAGTAATTTTTTAACTCATAAATTTAGACAAATGCGCACGATAATTGTCTAACACTTAAATCCATCCAAGACCAACGACAAACATATGCGTTACATACAGAACTGAGCTTTATATATATTATATATATATATATATATATATATATATATATATATATATATATATATATATATATATATACTAGCCGTCCCGGCCAGGCCCTGCTCTGGCTTCTGTGAAAAACCTTTCTGTTAAAGACCATTACCTGTGTGTTTAGTAATCATCATAAACCCGGCATTGCCCACCCAAACGACAACCAACCAAAACAACAAAACGCAAACATAACGCTAACACAATTACAAATACAAACGAAAACAAAAACCTAACAACAAACCCAACCACAAACACCAATACCAACAAAAAAAAACAACGAAAAAGCAAATGAAAACAAACCAAATCCAAACGCAAAACCAACCAAAAACACAAATACAAACCCAAAGAAAAAAACAGAAACAAAAACGAAAAAAGAAAGAACAAAAACGAACCAAATCAAAACGCAACCACTAACGCAAACCCACCTAAACACAAAGAAAACACTAACGCGAACATAAACGCCCGGGGCGGAATCACCTGTTTTAGCTTAATGAACGACTATAGTACCCCAACTTATTCATAGTCTTTTGCACTCACTTAAACGAACGCGCCTGTTTTAATTTGATGAACAATTATATTACTCCAAGCTTATCCGTAAAATACCTACAACATTTGCACTTGATCAATCCCCGCTAATTATGTAATTATTTTTTTTCCCAACACCAAAACAAAGTAATTAAAAAGTAAATTCTTTTCCACAAAGGGAAGTAATTGTGTTTTCCTAATTTATCAAAGGGAAGTAAGTGCTATAGGTCTAAATAAAGACATAATTAGAATTTTTAAAACTTGCGTTGGATGAACATACCGACAATTATTACTATAATTTGAAAAATGAAAATGATTTCCCAACACTTTCAATAGTAATTTTTTAACTCATTAATTTAGAGAAATGCGCACGATAATATTATAACACTTTAATCCATGCAAGACCAACGACAAACATATGCGTTACAGAATTGAGCTTTATATATTAGATATATATATATAAACTAGCCGTCGGTACCCGTTACACGTGAATTATAGTTCTATATATTTTTAATTTTATACATTTTTAGAAGAATATTTTATTGGTCAAAACGCAATGTGCTTTACTACAGGTTTAACTATATTAGTGACAAAGCAAAGAAATAACATAATAGCTAAAAGTCCGACACATTTAAAATAACATAGGCTACTAATACCTATTAGAAAAAATAAAACCAAATTATATACATAATAACTCAACACTACACCATATTAAATGCACACACTGATTAAAAGACTTAAATGATTCCGTTAAATACCTGGCTATTCAATGGTATTTATGTTGCTTTTTAAAGTAATTTGTATTAGTTCTAGCCGAGGAAATTGTATGAATTTAATAAATTACGTCTCGATAAGTAAATCTATAGAATCTAGATCTAAATCAAATTTTAATGAAATAGTTCATTTCTTCATATTCTAAAATTGGAAGATGACGCCATTGGTTTTGTGTATTTTCCGTACTTCAAACATATGGCATGTGACTTCATCGATTTTGGCGTTCGTGTCACAACTATAAACACTTTTCCGGTTGCATAATTAAAATTGTTTTTCTACTTTCAAATATGCCTTTATTTTTTATTCTTCTTCTATAAATAAAATTTAGTTTATACATTTAAAACATCTAACATATTATTTCAACAAAAGTCCGTATTAAGTTCTCCATATATCGCTGAGGATACTGATAGCCTGTGAAAATATTTTGCGGACAGAGAGATAGAAGTGCGCTCATGGGCTTTTATTTATTAGGATATATATATATATATATATATATATATATATATATATATATATATATATATATATATATATATATATATATATATATATATATATATATATATATGCTGATAATTAATGATCATGTCTCGAGGAAATCCTTCATTCCCCCATCAATGATCGACAACAGCCTTCTCTAATCCACCAATTTGAAGTCAGCAACTAGCTTTAACAAATCAGTGAACACAGAGGACTTAACCCTACGTCGAGAAACTGTCCAGCCTCTTCCCCAAATGTAGCAGCCCTTGAGGCACGGACTGTGAGTGAAGATCCACTGGACACCAAAGGTGTTTAACTACACCTAAGGTGAGTCAGTCACACTCACCGCGGCTGAGAAAACAGAAAAAAAGAATCGTTAAGAAAATGTAATTACCTGACTATTGATTTAGGCCTGGTACGTAGAAATGCTTGAGTATTAAAAACTGTAAACCAGTTAGGTTGGGGAGTAATGTACAGAAAAAAAATCTCATTCCCTGCGGCGTTGTGGAGAGTATGGTGTGTAGATTTCACTGTGTAAAAATGTTTTGATTTCTTAGCTGTTGTTTTTATATTTCATTTTCAATATCAGTTTGTTTGCGGAAAGTTTTTTAATTAAAAAAAAAAGTTTAACTTTTTTTTCTGATTTCGATTTGTCTCTTATGGTTCAGTAATGTCTGCTTCTTCTCTAAGCTGGTCTTGTCCAGTTTTGTCGTGTCTACTCTGTTCAGTACAGATGCAACTTATAAAATGACTCCCACATTTAACTAACTACAGCCTCTATATAAATACATTTAACTAACTACAGCCTCTATATAAATACATTTAACTAACTACAGCCTCTATATAAATACATTTAACTAACTACAGCCTCTATATAAATACATTTAACTAACTACAGCCTCTATATAATTACATTTAACTAACGACAGTCTCTATATAATTACATTTAACTAACGACAGTCTCTATATAATTACATTTAACTAACGACAGTCTATATAATTACATTTAACTAACGACAGTCTCTATATAATTACATTTAGCTAACGACAGTCTCTATATAATTACATTTAACTAACGACAGTCTCTATATAATTACATTTAACTAACGACAGTCTCTATATAATTACATTTAACTAACGACAGCCTCTATATAATTACAAAACGAACTGCAAAGTCTATGGGTGTTTTTTTTTAATTTATATTTTTTATATTGTGTACCCTTGATTCGACGGTACCATTAAAATTAGGTAGATTTATCTTAATAGTTTATTTATGTCGATATTTCTTCATACATCGTCAACTTTTACAGTACCTACACTTTGCCAGTTTTACATTAACCTTCGCGCATTAACTACTGACTTTTTCAAATAGGTCAGTATTTTATTCTTATCAAATTAATAGATTTTTTAAGTAGTAGATCTATTTATATAAGAAAATTAGTATGACCAATTTTAGCGCTAATTTGCATTCTAATATTACCATAGTATACTATCATTTAACCTGTAACCTTTAACATGTAAGCATGTATTATAATTTCAAACATTTCATTCATGCAGGGGAAACTTCTAGAGTACAGGGGAAAAAAGGAAGAAAAAAAACAAATAGCTCGCATGGGTAGTCATTTACCTTTAGGGTAGTGTAAACTGTGTTTTTTTAACTTTGCAGTCGATCCAGTGTTTCTTCTAGGCAAGCGCCCCCCACCCCTCCCCACCCCCTCCTCCGAAGAAAAAAGTCTGGAAGAAACACTGAGTCGATCCTCTTTCATATATCACGTTCCTTTATTTTTACCTAAAACCTTACTATAAACTATTTTCCATTAACACTCGCAATCTCAGATGTACAAAACAAACTGTTTTAGGCTGAGTACACCACGATTTATAAAACTAAAAATACGTTAATTTGCTACTCGTTTAATTGTTTTTAAATTATTCAATATTGCCATCACAAGATAATGACCCAAGCTTTTATGTACAATTAAATAAATAACGTAAGGAAAATGGCTTTTATTTTGCTTAAGTTGGTGCTTTTAAAAGCTCATTTGCTTTTTAATATTTGACGTACATTTTTATGAGATTTTATCCTGAAGGGTTGGTTTATGTTTGGCAATGAAATCTTGCGAATGTGTGTTTGTAGTAGTAATAGGGTTGTCCTGTGGTTGGCACTGATGACTTGCCTGTGTGTAGTGATTAGGGTGGTCTATGGTTGCCCATTTATGTCAATATTGAAAGGTTTGACACTGCTAATTTGCCATATGTCTGTAGTGAAAGAGTTGGTCTATTGTGGACAGTGCTAACTATCTTATATGTGTGTCGTATGTTGATAATGTGTGACACCGAGTTGTTCTTTTTTTGTGTGGTTTGTCTGTTGATGGTGTGTAATGTGTGTGAGTTGTCATGTGTTAGAGTAATGTGTGGATACGTGTGTAATGACGTCAGAAGTCTAGATGTGACGAGGTGTAACGACGTGTCACGACGTGTGACCGAAGAGTGAAGGCTGGCTAGTATGAACTGCCATAACTTATCATAATGTAAAGTAGAACGAATGATCAGTGAATATTTTAAACTTTTAAACGCAGTCTACATTTCTCTTTGTTGGAATGTTTAAAAATAATACGCACTTATTCAAATAAGTAAAGAGAAATAACTCAGATGAAAGGTAAATAACTAAAACAATGTTCGACTAGGTACTACACACATACACAACAAACCACAAACTACTGACGACAAATTACACACTACATAAACACACTACACACTAAACTCAGTACAAACTACACACTACACACTAAAAGCACCCTCAAATTATACACAAAAAAACAATACAACCTACACACACACCACACACTGCACATTAAAACACAAAACAAATTACACACACAAACTACACATTACACACATACAAACACCACACACTACACACGCACACAAAAACTCCCACGATCCAATCCGACTAGACACCAAGCTAGCCTAAACACCCCGAAACGCCACTTCACCCAAACTGTTACCCGGCAACTCTCTTGTTTTGGTTTTCAATTCTTCGGCTTTTTACGGCAGTTTGTGTAAACTTTGTTTTCAATTCTACACCGCCGTTGCCATGGATAAACGAGCGTTCTAAACAAGATCTCAAATCACGGAATAACATCAGTGCCAGTCGTCTAGCGTCATTTAAATAATCTTTTGTCCGAATTTTTTTTTTTCAATTTCACTAATGGGTTTATAAATTACTTTTTTTTTCGTTTCACTCCCTGTATATACGTAAATAGAATAAGGTAGCGTTAATTGCTGAAGGGAAGTTTTTTTTTTTATTTGAAGACTGTATCCAACTACGAGTAAAGTTTTTATTTTTTTATTTTTTCTTGTTGTATTGGGAGATGGTGGGTTGGAAAGAAAGGTGGGGGTTGTACGGGGGAGGGGGGAGGGGGGTCAAAGATGTTCAAACAACCTTTAGCAAGTCGAGCTTTGTATGTGTGTGTGTTTGTGTGTGTTTGTGTTTGTTTGTGTGTATGTGTGTGTTTGTGTGTGTGTGTGTGTGTTTGTGTGTGTGTTTGTGTGTTTCTTTGTGTTTGTCTGTGTTTTGTGTGTGTGTTTGTATGTGTGTTTGTGTGTGTTTGTGTGTGTGTGTTTGTGTGTGTTTGTATATATATATATATATATATATATATATATATATATATATATATATATATATATATATATATATATATATATATATATATATATATATATATATATATATATATATATGTGTGTGTGTGTGTTATAATGAGCAATTTGCAGCTTTCAACTAATCTGTTATATTTCATAATTATTTTAATACAATTTATTATGTACAGAATTCTGTGGAAACATGTTTAAGCCATTCACCCATTAATTAGTTTTATTTACTAAAATTCTTTACATGACCAATTAAATTCATTATTACTTTATAGCATGTTCTTTGTATGTTATTATTTTTACTTGTTTTTTTTCTGTCATTTAGAAACTATTTTGTCTACATCAATATGTCTAGCATTCAAATTGATGGAATAACGTAGCTAATTAAAACATGATGTTTCATGACAAATAAAATGAAAATTCTCGGGCAGATGAGGCTCGTTAGCTGGGGACAGCGACTCTTCTAGGAGAGACAACTCCAAAATGAAACAACTGCTGCCTTGTAGTTTGTTCTTGGTTGGACAAATTGGTGAGGCAAATTCAAAAAGAAAAGCAGGCTGAAACCGGAGTCAATGGCCTCAATTGCGCATAACCAGTTGACACGTATCCTTAATTGTGATGGAGGCGTGGTCGAGTAGGCAAAGGCTCATGGTTCAAACCCTCTGGCAGATAATTATCGATCCCTTCCAACACTAAAAATTAAGAGGAAGAAGAAATGAAAATTGATGGGTGACTTGGCTAATTAAAACATGATGTTTCTTGACACATCACATGAAAATTGATGGCGATCTGTCAAACTAGCCAGTCATTAAGTAAACTGATACTGCTTGAGTGTATGTATTGAGACACTGGTCAACTACACGAAGCTGTCAGTTTATATTTGTATATAGTATATTTGTTATACACATTTATTGTACACATTTGTTCTACACATTTGTTATACACATTTGTTATTCACATTTGTTATTCACATTTGTTATTCACATTTGTTATTCACATTCGTTATTCACATTTGTTATTCACATTTGTTATTCACATTCGTTATTCACATTTGTTATTCACATTTGTTATTCACATTTGTGTCACACTGTCACGTACGTTCTACTTATTTGTTATACACATTTATCACACACTCAGAGTTTCTTCCAGGCATCTCTTCGGGAGGGCTTCCCCCCCCCCCCCCCGAACGAAATGAAATTTATATAATTTATGTAGAAAATATATACTTTTAACAGTGTCCGCTCTCCCGAAGAAAGTCTACCGCCCCCCACCCCCCCCCCCCCGAAAATTTCAAGTGCCCCCCCCCGGAGAAAAAAGTCTGGAAGAAACACTGCACACACTGTTACGCCCTAAGTGTACACTTGCTGTACACATTTAAGTCACACTGCCATGTCCTGTCATGCTCAAAATGTGTACTTGACCACGTCCCAAAATGTGTACTTGACCACGTCCCGAAATGTGTACTTGACCACGTCCCAAAATGTGTACTTGACCCCGTCCCAAAAGTGAACTAGACACGAATTCCTGCCATTGTGTCGTGTTTTTAACACAACAGAACCTCCGCATGTTTCAACCTTGACCAACAGCCCAGTCAGCGACACACGAAGGCCTTTATCTGTGCCGCTGATTCAAGTTATAGTTAAATCAAGGAAGAAAGGTGTAGATGTATTAGATATATGTTAACAAGTGTTACCATACAAGGCATACCATTGAATCCACAACGGTCAAGAAAAAGATGTGGACCAAAAAACATAACACCCGCCGTTGAGAAATTGATAAATATATGGACAATTTTTGAAAGCAATGAAAAACAAATAGCAAAGGACAGAAAAGCGTTAAAGGATGTTGAAAGTTTCTTACGTACCATTGGGAGTTGAAAAGAGCGAAGAAGAAGGGAAACTGGTGTAGGCGAGCTATGATGGAGACCTTGGTTTTTTGGATATTTTTATGTCGCGGTTTCTTCGTTTGAATTTTTGTTTTCTAAATAATAGTATTATAAATTATTTGGAAAGGATAAAAAACTGGGTGTGGGGGTAGGGGTGGGAGCTCGAGTTTGTCCAGGTATTGATGACAAATATTGATTACGTGATATGATTGGCGATTTAAAAACCCGGATGTGACGTCATGTAAACTCTGAAAGCGTGAGATGCTGGAAGCGAAATGTCTAAGTTCATCTTTCTGATATCATTGTCTTTTTGTTGAGTTTTTTATACGTACATCTAATTTTTGTGTTGGAGATGATTGTACGGTGTTGTGTTTTTTTTTTTGTTTTTTTTTTAGCTTGTAGATGTTTTGCAGCTTCTTGTCTTAAGATCATGGTTAGGGGTGGCGGTCAGGAAAATCATGTCAGGAAAATCATGATTTCAGTAGGCGGATTGAGAAAATATGTTTTGGGTTGGCGATAGAAAAATCCTCTATGGGGTTGGCTGTTCGGTAAAATTATGCTTGTGGTTGGTGGTTAAACCACATATTTGTGTTTAAGGGTCAACAAACTATGTTTGTGGTTGGCGAGCGTAAAAGTATGTTTGAGGGTTGGCGTTCAAAAAAATTGTATTGGGTTGGGGGTTGGAATATCAATTTTGGGGTTGGCGATTTCAAAATGTTTGGGGGTTGGCGGTCTTTAAAAATATGTTTGGCGGTTGGAAGTCTTAAAAATATGTTTGGGGGTTGGCGATCTTTAAAAATATTGGTTGGGGGTTGGCGGTCTTTAAAAATATGTTGGGGGGTTGGAGCTCTTAAAAATATGTTTGGGAGGTGATGGTCTAAAAACTATGTCTGAGGTTGGCGGTCTAAAAAAATATGTTTAGGGTTGGTGGTCTAAAAAATGTGTGGGGGTTGCGGTCTAAAAAAATATATTTGGGGGGTTGGAGGTTTTAAAAATATGTTTCGGGGTTGGAGGTATTAAAAATATATTTGGGGTTGGCGGTCTTAAAAAATATGTCTGGGGTTGACGGGGGGGGGGGGGGGGAATGTGCGAGTGACTGCCAACACAATATAATATTATCTTTTTAGAAATCAGAAAATATAAGGCAAAAAAACAAAGCAGCGAGGACTTGACTTTGATATACAGCTGACAAACAGCCAGACAGACAAATTCTAAAGACCTCTCGAAATAGACAGACTATCAAACAGACATGTCGTCAGGGAGAAAAAGCTGACCGGCTATTTATAGCTCAAGTACTATACGGCCGGAAGTGGAAATATTTGGTCATAGAGATTAACGTCTGGGGACTTAAACAATTCTCGGATAATCCATCTTGATAATCCATCGGAATAACCTTTTGGGGCTATTAAACAAGAAATAGCCAGTAATGGAAGCCAAGCATTTTAACAAGGGAGGCTCAAGGGAGACAATTATCCATTAAATGGATATTTTACGGATTATTCATCTTTTATGATCTCCGTATCGGCGGGGGGGGGGGGGGGGGGGGGGAATGGAATAATTGTTATCGAGTTTAGTTAAATATTTGAACGGGTTTTTTGGGGCTCAGGGATAGAGAAAAAAAAAACCACTAAGTCGTGAGTAGAGATGTATTAAATTTTAAAAATAAATAAATATTTATTTTTTTAAAATTCAATTTCGTTAATTTTTTTTTAAAAATTGGCTTTTAAGAAGGAAAAAAAAAGTAAAGGATTACATTTTTCGCTCAGGATGTGGGCGTTATTACAGCTTGTGTGTTTTTAGAGAAAAGGGCAATTAAATTAAAAGGTCGTTAATTTAGTCCTGGCACTGTTTCTAGACACGCGCCGGCTACTTAAGACACGTGACGCGACCAACCAATGGGGAGCGAGGGCGCTTCACGTTGATTGGTGGTGGCAATTTTTGTTTCAAGATTTCGAGCGAATTACATTTCGTGGAGTTTCTTTTCGCGGAGACTATTTAAATTTGATGACGTTGTTACAGATGGCCATGAATTATGACCACGTGACTTCCGTTTGCTGCGGGGTATTTTTTTTTTCCACGACTGGGCCGTTTAAAAGTTAATAATTCCATATAATTGTGGGGCCCTGATTCGCCATTTTTGTTGTCGTTTCCTTTAAATTAATTTTATTTGGAAAAAGTGCAGCCTTAAAAAAATAATAATTAGCCAACGAATAGTTCATGGGGGGAGGGGGAGAGTGGGAAGAATGGAGTGTGTGATGAACTAGTCGATATGATAGCATGAACTGGAAGGTGTTGGGTGTGGTGGGTAGAGTGTGAATTAGACCTCTGTCTGTTTCAATGTTCCATTCCGTTTTCTGCCCTTAGTATTGTATGGCAAACAAAGGCGGCTGGGCATAGTGCTGACCACACTAGCCCTTCATATGCCCAGATTTCTGAAGCGGTGACAGTACAAATGATCTCAGGACACATGAACTCCGACAAAATATCCCAGACAAAATAATTCACGGACAAATTATCCCAGGACAAATTATCTCAGGACAAAAGATACCAGGACAAATGATCTCAAGGACAAATGATCTCACGGACAAAAGATACCAGGAAAATATATATCAGGACAAATGATACCATGGACAAAAGATCTCAGACTAAATTTCTGTTTGTGAATATGCAGTATATGTGAATGTGTTGCATGTGACTTAGTGTTCTTTGTTTGCAATTATTCTATGGTTAAACGTTCTATATGACTAAATGTTGTATGTGATAATGTATTCTATATGTGAAAGTAATCGAAATGACCGTGTGTTCTGTGAAAAAATGTTGTATATAACTAAATGTCCTATGTGATTATGTGATGTGTGGGACTTAGTGTTCTATAAAGCTGCATATTCTTGTTCACTAAATGTTCTCTATAATTAAATGCCTACTCGACTATGTGATTTATTTTACTGCGTGTAACTATTCTATGGTTAAAAGTTCTATACGATTAAATGTTCTATACCACTAAACGTTCTATTTGTATCCATGCAACCAAAA
This sequence comes from Physella acuta, assembly GCF_028476545.2. Classification (NCBI taxonomy): domain Eukaryota; kingdom Metazoa; phylum Mollusca; class Gastropoda; family Physidae; genus Physella; species Physella acuta. The sequence goes on from NW_026733052.1 coordinate 113,219, forward strand.
GCTTTATGTGACTTGTTCTATATCACTAATTATTCAACGTGATTGTTTGGTATTTATGACTGAGTAGTATGTTATTAAGTGTTGTATACGACAAAGTGTATTACTATTCTAAACATTGGTTCTTAACCTATTTGGAGGTACCGAACCCCACCAGTTTCATATGCGCATTCATCGAACCCTTCTTAATAGTTCTATGGTCCACACTAACAAAATTCAATCATGAATCGTATGAGTCGGGTGTGTATCTTGATCTCTGTCGAACCCCTGAGGCTAACTTAACGAACCCCTTGGGTTCGATCGAACCCAGGTTGAGAAGCACTGGTCTGAAAATATTATTACTGGTTTGTAGTTACTGCTTCCATTATGCGATTCTTGGGAAAAATAATATTTTCCTAGTTAGACTAATCATTTCATTATTCAAAGTTCGTCAATTTATTTTTGCGTTTTTGTTTTTTAAACACTACCATGGTAACGAAGGCTAGGTACCGTTAATTATTTTTTTAAAATAACAAAGTCATGTCATCTACCGCAACTCAATTACCCCCCCCCCCCCTCCCCTCCACCCCAAACAGTCTTCATTAGAGCTGAGTGACGCAACCCCATACCCATCCCCCCACTTTCATCTAAGGTCTATCATTGGGTAGGTAACGACAGTCACGTGGCTGTACAATTAGGATAACAGGAGCCGTAAGACTAAGGTAATGAGGGATATTTTTAATTAAAATCTAGTATTCCAAGAAAATTGGACTAATTGGTAACTAATAACTTGTTATTTTTGTGTGTTTTTTTAACTCTCTTTCGTGACGTCAGTTAAGTATAAATTGAGACTGGCTATTGCTACTAAAATTTGCCATTAAAATTTAATTAACTAACTCATTAAGTGAACAAGTAGCAATTTGTGTAGTGTATCCATTAGCAATTTACTTGAGCCGCTAGATGTCATAGTTGTCAGAAGGGTGGCTAGCAAGAGAGCGACGATTAAGTGGTGCCTTTTTCAGTGATATGGGGGGGGGGGGGGGGTAGATGGCACATAAGAGTGTCCGCCGCTGGGGGGGGGGGGGGGGGTAGGTGGCACATCAGAGCGTCCGACGCTGAGAATGTCAGACCAAGATGAAAATCTCGATGGCAAGTCAGGATCAGTTGGAGGCTGTCACTCAAGTCTATTTGCACTCTGTCACGGGTGTTTGAATTTGTTGATGTCACGTCTCGTAAGAATATAATGCTGTCACGTCTATTCGCCAGTCTGTCACGTATATTTGAATATATTGATGTCACGTCTCCTAATAATATGTTGATGCCACGTCTCCTAAGAATATATTGATGTCAGGTCTCCTAAGAATATAGTGATGTCACGTCTCGTAAGAATATAATGCTGTCACGTCTATTCGCCAGTCGGTCACGTATATTTGAATATATTGATGTCACGTCTCCTCTGAGTATAATGCTGCAACTTGTATTGGAATATGATTTCATAATAAAGCCAGTGAAAGATATACATCAAACCGAGATAGGTTTCATTTAACTGCGGTTTACACCACGGGAGCAGTAGATTATATATTACTGATGTGGTTCGTTATGAACGAGCCTTTGTGTATTCTGGTGACTGTATTCAGGTAACATTTCTTGACTCTAAAGTGGCTGAAATTCGGTTTAGCGATACTCAAACAACATCTGAATATGGGTCAACAGTTGAATGCCCCCGGGTTGGAATTACCCCGGCTAAAAAATACGGATTAGTCCCTCCCATTTCTCTGTGTCTATTTTTACCCCAAAACATTTGAATTATATTCCCACTGAGATTTCAAGTACCTCAACACCGATTGGCTTATTACATAAGTAGGTCAAGATGGCGACAGAGGATGAGATATGTTCACAATGAACTGTTTACAAACCTTTAAATCCTGCCTTGTGTATTGATCGTCAGCTGGTCAAGACACTGTCTCTGGGAAATCCCGAATTATTTTTTTTTATTATTTTTTTCGCATTTTGTTGTACAAAAACATTATTGTTTGTTTAAATTTGTTAAGTAAGGAACACATTTTTCCCCCTCACATATTTGTTAAATAAAGGCTAAAAACAGAAACTTTGGTTTAAAACGTGGGCAGCAGGTTTGTATAATTTAAAAAATTAGACAAGATAGTTAAGGTTTAGAAGCAGACTTGATCCATTAATAAAACAAGTTTAGTATTGAAATCTTTCTAATTAATAGCTTTTAGATGCACTTTAAAAAAAAATTAAGACATAATTATCTAATTCTGGAATGTTACAAATTTTTAAAAACTTTGTAAAATAATGTAGCTTAAAATTTTTGAATTCTACAGCTATAGAAAAAGATTCTTTTTTTTTTTTTACTATATAGAAATGTATTTCAAATCTAGTTATTATTTTTTATTTTTTTAACTATTTAGCATTTAGATATTGTAAATATATAATATTTAGAACCGTTTTTTTTTTCTTTCTTTCCATTATGTAAAATCTCAGTAAAGAAAACAGCGCACACGACTGAACATGTTTACTTTATAATAAATACATAAAAACGTTTGAAAATGTTTACTTTATAATAAATACATAAAAACGTTTGAACATGTTTACGTTAAAACCGACCGTATCTCTCATCTACCTCTATATGCCCGGCATCACCGTTAGCCCAGAGGTCAACGACCAGGGTTCAAAACTTTTGTAACCACCAGCCCGCTAGACTGATTGAGTAATTGCGTTCTCCCCTCTCTTGTTATTGATTACAGTGGTATTAAATTATGTTTTTATTTTACAGGTTCGATTAAATTTTTGATCACTAATTTGAAGTTAATTAAAATGAAAATGAGATATTCTTGCACTGTGGTCGGAAATTATTAGACAGATAACAGAGATGAATGTTATGACCTCAGAAGTTTGGAATTTGAACAAAACGTAGAGGGGACAAAATTCAATAAATACAGAATTTCAATAATTTGGATTTCTTTCTTCTTTTACTTCTGCGTTCTTAATTTTTAGTGCAGGTAGAGATTCCCTCCAACACAGTTAAGGATACGTGTCAAATGGTTATGCGCCAAATAGGCCGTTGACTCCGATTTCTGCCTGCTTTTGTTTTTGGGATTTGCTTCCATCAGTAGCGTAGCCAGGATCGTCTCATGGGGGGGGGGGGGGGGGTTCAAATTTTTACCCGGGGACAAACTTTCGATTTGCACCCCTCCCCTCAAACTTTCGATTTGCACTCCTCCCTCAAACTTTCGATTTACACCCCCCTCATACTTTATATATATACCGAGGGGTCTATGGGGGGGTTATGACCCCCCTAACCCCCCTGCCTACGCCACTGAACTAGATCTGGATCGGTAAAGTTCGACAACTCCCTATATAATTTCTACATCTTTCTGCTGACATTAGTTTTAACTAGAATCAGTAGCGTAGCCAGGATCGTCTCATGGGCCCTCAAACTTTTGATATTTGTACCCCCCTAATACTTTATATATATATATATATATATATATATATATATATATATATATATATATATATATATATATATATATATATATATATATATATATACCAAGGGGTCTATGGGGAGGATTATGACCCCCCCCCCCTAACCCCCCCCCCCCCCGTGCCTACGCCACTGACTTCCATAGCCTTTGTCCAACCAAGAACAAACAACAAGGCAGCAGTTGTTTGATTTTGGAGTTGTCTCTCCTAGAAGAGTGGCTGTCCCCAGCTAATGAGCCTCATCTGCACGAGGGTTCGAACTTTTAGGTTTAGCAAACATGAGCTTTACCGACTCGACCACTCCCCCCCCCCCCCCTTATACGGAATTCAAATATTAATTTTTTTTTTTTTTTCAAAAAGCCAAAACATAAATAAATGAATAAACTCAGAAATTAAACTATTTAGATTAGAGAAATTTCAAAGTTCACACATTTTAAAAAATACACCTTACGGTCAGAAGGTTATGTAACCACAGAATGTGATGACCATTGACTGACCCACGCTTGACATGTCACAATGTGTTCCTGTGACATCAATGACACGACGGCGGCACAGCCGTGTCATCCACACAAGTGACATCACAGGACACACGTCATCAGCGACCATCTTGTACACGTCACTTCCTGTTAGTCTTGTGGATGTCACCCCACACAATATGCCAGCCCCCGTGATCATTAGAAGACTGTAATCTCCTGAGATCATCCGACAGTTTGACAGCGGTTACGTGAGGCTAGTCAGTGGCAGACGACACTTGATTTGTACTAAGAGATTTGGGCCAGGTAAAAAGTGGACATTTTGTGTACGGTAAAGATCAGTTAGTGGAGGCAGGTAAAGATCAGGTAGTAGAGGCAGGTAAAGATCAGGTAGTAGAGGCAGGTAAAGATCAGGTAGTAGCGCAGGTAAAGATCAGGTAGTAGCGGCAGGTAAAGATCAGATCTTTTACGTAATGTAAACACGAAGTAGCTTTGGCCATGTAAGATATCAGGTACAGCTAAGGTAACCTAAGCCAGGTAGATCCCAGGTAATTTAGGTCAGGTACAACCAAGGTAACTTAGGCGAGGTACAACCAAGGTAACTTAGGCCAGGTACAACCAAGGTAACTTAAGCCAAATAACATATGACACACATGTGGTCATGTAAAATATGATAGGTGATTCATTAGGAGCTATTCTACACGCTCGATTAATTTAACGACAACTTTTACACGGTGTAGGGTCTTATTTAAAAGACAACTTTTACACGGTGTAGGGTCTTATTTAAAAGACAACTTTTACACGGTGTAGGGTCTTATTTAAAAGACAACTTTTACACGGTGTAGGGTCTTATTTAAAAGACAACTTTTACACGGTGTAGGGTCTTATTTAAAAGACAACTTTTACACGGTGTAGGGTCTTATTTAAAAGACAACTTTTACAAGGTGAGGTGTCTTATTTAAAAGACAATTTTTACAATATGACGTGTATAATTTCGAAGACATTTCGCGGACAACTTTTACAAGGTGACCTGTCTTATTTCGCGGACAACTTTTACAAGGTGACCTGTCTTATTCTGAAGACAGACACCAGCCCACCTTGTCAAGCCAAGCTCACCAGACAATAACACGCATCTGTTTTGCTCATTAGCATAATATAATTACATGCGGGAGAACCGACATGATTGGTGGGGGGGGGGACTGCTGGCCCAACGAATCCAGCAAGAGATGGACAGAAAATGTGTGTGTATGTGTGTGCGTGGGAGAGGGGGGGGGGTGATTCTCTTCCTGGTAGGATTCTCTGAATGTAGTTTAATAAAAAATTATATGAATATAATAAACACGAAATGTACGACTTTTCGGTTATGAGACTACGTTTGAAGAACAAAATAAAAACAATAAAATTAGTTGGCGTCTTTTGAGATGGTAAACAGGGAAATTATTGCGTAATCTGCTGTTGTTGTTATTGTCGTCGTCCTTGTTAATGCTATTATTGTTGCTGTCGTTGTTGTTGTTATTGTTGCTGTCGTTGCTTTGTTGTTCGGCGGAAGTTATATCAAATGAGTTAGACCTGCAGTCTCGACGCAATATAGCTAACCGTGGCTTGTGTTTTGACATGACCTACCTGGCCATGACCTTATAATTCGCCTCCTAGCTTACTATGACCTGTATACTTGACCTGGTATAGCTAGCCATGACCTGCATACTTGACATGACCTAGCCTTGGCCGAATGGAATATTAAGTAAATGATTACCTCATCTAATCAGTAGAGCTCATTAGCAACCAGACTGCTGACGTGTCACAATCAACACAATCTTCCTGATAACCAGCCCCGCATCACGTGACCTTGATGGCACACAACACACCATGGATCAGATTTAGATTTGATTATCGCCCCTGACAAGTTATCAAAGACGGCCACATACGTCCAACAATAACATCCCGCGACACACGGCGCATGCGCAATCTCATCCTTGTGGTGCAACAAGCGCAGGTTGACGTGGGGCTGACGTCACAAGCAGGATGTCAGAATAGATATGAGATTGGGGTTGTTATTTTTTCCGGAGTTTAATAAGTTTGATGGGGGGGGGGGGGGGGACTTATGCTCACGTCAAGGATGAACTAGAAGTCAGAAAATCAGCGTTTGATGGGAAAACTCAGAATTAAGTTAATTAATATCACCCCCCCCCCCCCCAATCTTTATTTCAGCCCTGTGTTTATCGAACAACACCCACAACCCTAACCCCAAAACCAACCTAATATGTATTCGAGTACAACAAAGCAAATCGCACTGTGGACGTGTTTCAAAAATAATTTTCTTGTTTCACATTTTTTAAACAATTTTGTTGTTTCACATTTTAATTTTAAAATTTTGATTTCATATTTTGATTAAACAATTTTGCTGTTTCACTTAAGTAAACAGTTTAGTTGTTTCACATTTTTATTAAACAATTTTGCTGTTTCACATTTTTATCAAACAAGTTAGCTGTTTCACATTTTATCAAACAATTTTGCTGTTTCACATTTTTATTAAACAATTTTGCTGTTTCACATTTTTATTAAACAATTTAGCTGTTTCACATTTTTATCAAACAATTTAGCTGTTTCACATTTTTATTAAACAATTTTGCTGTTTCACATTTTTATCAATATAAAGATACGACACAGAAAACAATACTGTGATATTTTCGGTCAAGTTTTGGTTAATTATTTAAACTTTCATTTCGAAACACGACGTATTACGGGCGACGTGAATAACGTGAATTTGTTTTCGCGGACTATTCTTCTCTAACCGTCTTCCATATCATCTAGACTTTCCTTTGTCTCGGTATACGGAAGATGGGAATTTCATGCAAGTTTTGTTGCATTGTTCGGGCATTGACGCTAGCTCGCACGTGCAGTCTGATTGGGGTTATTTATTGCGCACGTGCGGAGGTGTCTTTAGTGTGCACGGCAAATTACCAGGTATGATACACGATAGTGTTGGAGAGAGGTATGAAGAAAGGGGCGGAGTGGGGGAAGGGGGGTCTCAGATGTTGGTTTTTTTAAGTTAATGTCAAATGAGGAACCTCACGAATATTGTTCATAAAGTATTCAAAACAATTCAAAGACAAAAGATTATATCGTTTTTCTCGGTTTCGTGACATAGATATGTGATTGTTTCAAAAGAGGAGGAGGGTCTTTATCATCTCATTTTATTCGCAATTATTATGCGTCCGAAGGTAAACAAAAGCATATGATGGTCAATAAAAAAAAAATTGTTCCATTCAACTAAAATCGTCGTATATAGTATTAAAATTTTGCTGTGAGATATTTTGTCTGAGATCTTTTGTCCATGATATCATTTGTCCTGAGACAAAAATAATCTTTAACAATATAATAATAAACATAAGCAGGCAGAATACACACACACACACACACACACACATATATATATATATATATATATATATATATATATATATATATATATATATATATATATATATATATTTTTTTTTAAATTAAATAAAGATTACTTTAGAAAGTAATATTGCTTGCGCGTTATCACCCACACAATCGGTGATTTCAATTTGTGCACTTACCCTTACAGCCATGGAATGATTTTTATCATAAACTAGAGAAAGTTTAAAATAAAATAATGAACACATTATTTATTACAAATCCCTGCTAAAATGTTATGAGGGCCACACTTTTATTTATTGTTGTGTAAAATTGATATGCAACTTCTATATAATAAACATTGTTATTAATTTTTGTACATGCTTATATACATTGCAATATTATAGAATTCAAAAATGGAATCTTGATTTAATTCAAGGGAAGCAATTTATAGATTTTTTTCCCATAAGTAGTCGGAAGTTCAAAGAAATAATAAAATTTATAAAAAAAAACAATAAAAAAGAATTATTTAATTTATAAATAATCATTAATGTAACAATATTTGCCTTACTTTTATATATTATGGTTTTTAAAACAAATTACTGGCACTATTAAAGGCGAAAAACTATTAGTTTTGTTTTTTAATATATCTTTTATTAACTATTTAATGCACAATGAACATTACTCGAAAACAACGTTTGTTACAATGAGTAAACCGACCTTTTAATTAAAAAAAAATAAATAATAAACCGTTTGAGGACTGCTATAGATATAGATGTAAAGGGAAGAATGTTTGATTTGATGTGTCTCATTGTAATAACAATTTTTCCGATAACAGTTCATATAGCACAAAAAGGGTCCATAACTTTGATACAATTCTATCCCAGGGGTCGGCAACCTTTTGATACGAAAGAGCCAAAAGTTACAATTTTGACAATTTTCCAGTTTTTAAAGAGCCACTGACATTTTAATTTCAATATTTTATTATTTGGTTAGGATTGGATAAACAAATTTGATTTGTTATTTAAAATAAATAGCTTTAAATATGAAATAATATTTATTCATATAAAAACATACACTTGTTTTGTCAGAATAATGAAATTAGTAATAAAAAAATAGGACTATCCCAATCCACTTTAGAAGCTGTTAATTTAAAAAAAAAACTTTTTTTACGGATAACTTTTTTTACGTTGTCTTTCATAGCCAGGCAGGCCCAATACGTCAAACTCCGACTAACTGGCTTGGGTATCGGTTTGATTACCGTGTATCAGTCACTTTAGTCATTCAGTTCTCACCAGGCTTATCCTCCACCCCACTGAACACAGGATAAACTCGTACCCCACCGTCCTGTACCCGGCTCAACAGTAGGAAGCTAATAATAACTACGTCACTCACGTCAAATTAACGATATTCGAAAAAGTCAGCACTTAGGCAGTGGCAAGCATGGAAATTGGAATTGTTGTCAGAGGGCTGAGTGTTTTTATCCTGTTTAAACGTGTGTATCCTTACAGTATAATCTTTGTTATGAGTTTTGAAAATTAAATAATATAACTATTAATATTTGTGCAAGGAGCTGGAGAGCCGCATCGTGACACCAAAAGAGCCGCTTGCGGCTCGCGAGCCACAGGTTGCCGACCCCTGTTCTATCCTCATCTTCACAGCTCAAAAGAAAACGTGTTCCGTTTTCTTAAATCAGGGGTCTCCAAACTTTTCAGTCCGAGGGCCGCATTAACTATGTAATATCAGTTCGGGGGCCAGAGTTTCTTTAAGGCATTTCTTCGGGGAGGGGGCGCTCCCCCCCCCCACGAAATATAATTTATATACATATATTTAAAAATTTCAAGTGTCCACACCCCCTACCCCCCCACCCCACCCCCACGGAGAAAAAAGTCTGGAAGAAACGCTTTCGGGGGTCGATAACACACTCGAGGTCCAAGTTTGCTCTAAAATTGTTCTTTACGTATTTCATTCTGGAAAATGTTTGTTCACACAGGTATGTTGTTTCAAAATTTGAAAGGTACTTTGATGCAGAACTTTTAATATTAGGAAAGTCTTCCTTGTGCAAAAACGTATGAAAATTAATCTGCCCTTCTTTGAACGTGCCTCTAAGGAAGTCATTGTCTTGCAATTCAATGACCCCCAGCTGCAGTTCATCTTTGCAACTGGCCACATTTGCTTCAAATGGGCTTTGAAGCGGTCTCACTTCTTCAGCCTTTGAATCCAAGTCAAAGAACCTACTGAAACTGCAGCTGGAGGTCTTTGATGATCATATGTAAATGACGTGGGGAATTCATTGGTTGCTTCAGCCGTAAAGAACTTGCACTGCTGAAAGTGCGTCAAGTTGTTGGCCTGTACTTGTTCCAAATACATGACAAGTTTGAATCTGAAGGCCTTTAGGTGGGTGTATAGATAAGAAACTAGATTACCCTTTCTTGCAGTTTTAGGTTCAGAAAATTTAAATGACTAGTTATGTCTGCAGCAGAGGCCAATTTCTATACCCACTCTAATGAACACAAGAAGTTGAGGTGGAACAACTGTCCAGCGACTCATCCATTGCAATTGAAAAATGGCGAAGCTTGCTTGCAAATTTCGCTTTTTGAGTCACGATGTTTTCACGAATGTCTGCAACACGGCGGGCAATGGTATTTGCACCCAAAGTTACATTTTCAAATTGTTTTGAATTTTCTGTGCAAAGTTCCTCAGTCACCTCTAACAACATTTATTCAGTGGACAAAAAGATCGTCGCGGGCCGAATGAAATGACTTCGCGGGCCGCATCCGGCCCGCGGGCCGTAGTTTGGAGACCCCAGTCTTAAATAATTCTCTTTTCTTTCCTTCTACCTGAGAAATTATTCAATCATTTTTATAAAAATACTCAATCATTTTTATTTCTATACACACATTATTGACCACAATTTTTTGTCTTTAACATTAATTTTTAACTTTACAGTTGCTTCAAAAACTGTTCTGATCATGTCAATAATTAAATCCCATTTCTGAAAACAAAATACCACCATTTTAATTATTCAAAATAAAACACATTTTTACTCTGATTTATTAAATACACAAAACTTCCATATGAATTATTTAAAACAGAATTCGTTGATGTAAATTATAAAACAAAAATTAAATTGATATTATAACTTGTTTTGTATTCTGTCAAGTATTAAAATTTAACATACACTTCCAGTGTTCATATTTAATACACTCTCTTCCAGGGTGTTTAGACCACGTGGGTTGACAAAATGGCACATAGTAGACGATATAGTGACTTAACCAATAAGTCACGTAGCCTTGATTTGTGAGGAGAGGGGGGCTATTGGTTGCGGAATAGGGTTGGGGTATTGGGTGGGGTATTGGGTGGGGTATTGGGTTGTGTCAGTGTTTCTTCCAGGTATCAGTTCGGGGAGGGGGGAACGACGTCCTCCTCCCTCCTCCACCCCCCCCCCCCCCCACCCCCCGAAGAAAGTCTACCGCCCCCCGAACGAAATGGAAATTTATATAGAAAATATATACTTTTATCAGTGTCTGCCCCGCAATCAGAAAATGTCCCCCCCCCCGGGAGAAAAAAGTCTGGAAGAAACACTGGTTGGGGTATTGGTTGGGGTATTGGTTGGGGTATTGGTTGGGGTATTGGTTGGGGTATTGGTTGGGGTATTGGTTGGTGTATTGGTTGGGGTATTGGTTGTGGTATTGGTTGGGGTATTGGTTGGGGTATTGGTTGGGGTATTGGTTGGGGTATTGGTTGGGGTATTGGTTGTGGTATTGGTTGGTGTATTGGTTGGGGTATTGGTTGGGGTATTGGTTGGGGTATTGGTTGGGGTATTGGTTGTGGTATTGGTTGGTGTATTGGTTGGGGTATTGGGTGGTGTATTGGTTGGGGTATTGGTTGGGGTATTGGGTGGGGTATTTGTAGTGGTATTGGTTGGGGTATTGGTTGGGGTATTGGTTGGGGTATTGGTTGGTGTATTGGTTGGGGTATTGGGTGGGGTATTGGTTGGGGTATTGGGTGGGGTATTTGTAGTGGTATTGGTTGGGGTATTGGTTGGAGTATTGGTTGGGGTATTGGTTGGTGTATTGGTTGGGGTATTGGTTGGGGTATTGGGTGGGGTATTTGTAGTGGTATTGGTTGGGGTATTGGTTGGAGTATTTGTCTGATCTGATTACATAGTCTGCGACGGATTGAATTTATGTGACAGTGTATAAACCAGTCGCTAGCAGTCTGATAATTTGGCCAATTTATGTGACCTTGCCAATTTATGTGGTCTCGCCAGGTTGTATGACCTCATGGTTGCGAAACCTAAAATCACGGAGGCAGCTGAGGCTCGATATCTGGGGACATCAACCCAACAAACAACAGCTCTCAACCCAACAAACAACAGCTCTCAACCCAACAAACAACAGCTCTCAACCCAACAAACAACAGCTCTCAACCCAACAAACGACAGCTCTCAACCCAACAAACAACAACTCTCAACCCAACAAACAACAGCTCTCAACCCAGCAAACGACAGCTCTCAACCCAACAAACAACAGCTCTCAACCCAACAAACGACAGCTCTCAACCCAACAAACGACAGCTCTCAACCCAACAAACAACAGCTCTCAACCCAACAAACGACAGCTCTCAACCCAACAAACAACAGCTCTCAACCCAACAAACAACAGCTCTCAACCCAACAAACGACAGCTCTCAACCCAACAAACAACAGCTCTCAACCCAACAAACAACAGCTCTCAACCCAACAAACGACAGCTCTCAACCCAACAAACAACAGCTTTCTTTAGCGAGTTCTTGGATGAACAAAGGCTGTGTAGGCCGGTCCAGAAAGTAAAGCACGCTAACATATAAGTCAATATGGCATATGTTGATTGTAATGGATTTTTGTGTTTGAGTAAATCTCGTCCGGTATTATCTAAATCTATAATAGGCCACGTTCGCACTTCTCTCTCTCTCTCTCTCTCTCTCTCTCTCTCTCTCTCTCTCTCTCTCTCTCTCTCTCTCTCTCTCTCTCTCTCTCTGTCTGTCCGCAAAATATTTTCGCCGGACATCACATCAGAATCTACAGCGATGTATCGAGAACTTTTTACGGACTTGTGTTGAAAATAATATGTTAGATGTTTTAAATGTATAACCACAATTTTATTTAAAGAAGAAAAATAAAAAATAAAGGCGTATTCGAATATAGAGAAACAGTATTATTTATGCAACCGGAAAAGTGTATAAACTTGGGACAAGAACGCATTTAACAATGACGTCGCTTATTGTTTACACTAAAACACTAAAACAAGAGCACACAACTGATGACGTCATCTTCCGAGTTTAGAATTTTTAAAAATGAACTATTTCATTTAAATATGATTTAGAGCTATGTACGCTATGAAATGTAGACTACACACTACGATATTCTCGGCCTAAACTTAAAAAAATATTTTATCTATTTGGATTCTAGATCTAGAGATTCTAAATCTAGACTAGATCTAAATCTACGCAAAAACTACACTTAGACGCTACGTCGCTAAGATCTATTCTAGATCTTGATTTAGACTCTATCTACTGTAGAATCTATTCCAAAAATAAATTTCTATAATAAACTTTTTCAGGACTTAAATATTTTATAGAAATCTGTGTTTGTTTAGCAATGAAACTGGCTAATTTTGGGTAAAAAAATAATTTGAAAAAATAGGCATATTCGTCTAAGTTATTTTTTTAAACACTTCTTTTATTCTCCATATTTTAAAAGGTACCTAATTAGCTGAGGTGATAGTGTACTTGATACCAGACAGGTGGTGCTGGACACACCAAGTCAAACCGAATTTATTTTTTTTATATGTGAATCTTCCTATTTTAGACTATAAAGAAAGGAACTACTTTGGAAATCTTTGTTTATCTATGCAATTTGCTAATCTCTATAATATATGAAGCAAAGTTGTTGGGTGCCCGACATCGGGCACTTCCCGGCGCCGCAGGCGCTTCAAATTTGGCAGGATTTTGCCTTGGGGCGACAGAACACGGGGGCCGGTGCCGGTTGGCCTAAAGGTCTACGATGAGGGGGTCAAAACAGACCTCGACTGACCGGCGCCTTATATGAGCTATAAATCGAAAAAAAATTGTCCACGTAGGAACCTCTTCATAACTCCTGAGGTCGTAGACCGACCCTCGGGCAAATTAATTAAGCATTCAAATTCTCAATGTTTTTGAAAGCCTAAACGAAGCTGGGCAGCATGCCTAGTAATAAAAAACAAAGAAGAAGACAGGACAGTACGCTACTGCAGTTTTCATGCTTAAGCCTTAACCATATCGTAAGCTCATCTCCACTATTCAAATTCACATGTTACATAATAAACATATATATATATATATATATATATATATATATATATATATATATATATATATATATATATATATATATATACATATATATATATATATACATATATATATATATATATATATATATATATATATATATATATATATATATATATATATATATATATATATATATATATATATATACATATATATATATATATATATATATATACATATATATATATATATACATATATATATATATATATATATATATATATATATATATATATATATATATATATATATATATATATATATGTCTCAAAACTGGAGAAACCTGACTAAGAGAGCTAATTATAGTAATTACAAAATACTTCAGTTTGTTTTTTACCCTGTTGCACACGCAGTTTGTAAGCGATAAGCGAACAAAGCCTATTCAAATTAGACTCTTTACAACTGAATGAGCAGTGTGTTTATATAATTAGCTCACTTTGGTGAAATCTATTTCTCCTTTCGCCCTAGAACGTTACGCCTCAATAGCTGTAGATATTCAAGGGGCGGTCCATTTTTCTTACTGTCCATTTATCCTCGCGGTCCAAATCTATTTGCGGGCCACTTATTGCGGTCCACTTTTCCTTGCGGTCCACTTTTCCTAGCGGTACATCAGTCCTCAACTCGCGTTTTACTATATTAGTTAAAGTTATATTATGATGTTTGTTTTTAATTAAAAAACCACTTGTGTTTTGCGGTATAGTTTTCATTCTGCATCAAGTTCGGAGTAACTTACCACGATCCTAGGAATGAAATGAACCACTCATCACAAACCTTGAAGTAATTGGTTCGTGATTATTTTCTCCGCAGCAATTAGCTTCAAGCAGCTGCTCCCTTAGATAAGTCCTGAGTACCGGAAGCGCCATTGTTTACGCTGTGTCATGGCGGACGCAGGCCGATCAACCAATCAAATGGTTTTGTTTAGACACGTGGGACGTGATCTCCCGGCCATGTTTGAATTATCTCCCGAGATAATTTAATTGTTGTTTAATCATTTATTGGATGCGATTTATCTGTTGACCTTGGCATTTGTCGAATCAAAAATGGCTGACGATGGCCTTTTGGAGGAGCGGGTGGGTTGTTTTTTTTTAAACTCCTGGACAACGTATGTGCATAAAAGGATAAAAATAAAAGAAAATATAACGCAATATTTTATTCTGGGATAATTTGTTCTTGAGGTATTTTGAAAAGAATTAATAATGTGTAAATAAAAGATAACTTCTCTGTGATATATTGCCCAAGTGCCTTCAAATCCTTCAGAAAATAGTTTGTCCTATTACGCTTTATCCATACTTTGTTTTCCAACTACTTATTTTATTAATGATACGTTTTGACTAAAAGGTAATTTATTCACAATATATTCTTATCTTATTCTAAATGATAGTTTGTCAAATAGTTATTTTGTACATAAAAAAATTGTGTTCTTGAGACAGTTCTTCAACGCGATATTTTGCCAACGAATTATTTTGTCCATTCGATATTTCTTAAACGTGATGTTGTTTTTTATTAGTTACTTTGACTATGATATATTTTGTCCATGATACATTTTGTCAATCAGACATTTTGTCCATGAGATATTTTGTCAATCAGACATTTTCTCCATGAGATATTTCTTCGACCTGGTATCTTGTCAACGAGTTATTTCGTAGATATCTTTAGTCAGGTTAACTTTAAATCCACTTGATAATTAATTAATTAATTACACGCAGATATTAAACCAGTGCCGTATTTTATGATAGCCTGCAGCCACTACTATCGACCATCTGCTGACGTCAGCTTTTTAAGAACAGATTAAATGTCGTATTTGCTTCAAGTCAACTCGGCAGGGTCCAGTCAATATCTGACTTAAAAGTCAACATTTAATCAAGGACAGAGTAGACATTAAAAAAATCATAAAATGTTGTCTTTTTATTAGCCCAGTTTCAGGTTATTCCCCATGCCAAATCTGTGGAGATTTTTATCTGGCAAGTATGGGGTGTGTTTCGATTTGTTAAGTCTGGGACGGTTCCGTTTCAGTTCGTTTTATAGAGTGCCACATAACGTTGACGTTGGTTAGATTTAAAGGTTGCCTTCATTAGATGGTCGAAATGTCTGGATAGGTGGTTGTCTCTCTAGATTGCTGGGATGTCCGTCTTTGTTCTGCAGCTTTGATTCCGGACTCACCAATGTGGATGTTTCGTTTGGTGTGTTGTGTCATGTGTCATGGGACCTGAGACATGGAACCTGAGACATGGAACCTGAGACATGGGACCTGAGACATGGAACCTGAGACATGGAACCTGAGACATGGGACCTGAGACATGGAACCTGAGACATGGGACCTGAGACATGGGACCTGAGACATGGAACCTGAGACATGGGACCTGAGACATGGGACCTGAGACATGGGACCTGAGACATGGGACCTGAGACATGGGACCTGAGACATGGGACCTGAGACATGGGACCTGAGACATGGGACCTGAGACATGGGACCTGAGACATGGGACCTGAGACATGGGACCTGAGACATGGGACCTGAGACATGGGACCTGAGACATGGGACCTGAGACATGGGACCTGAGACATGGGACCTGAGACATGGGACCTGAGACATGGGACCTGAGACATGGGACCTGAGACATGGGACCTGAGACATGGGACCTGAGACATGGGACCTGAGACATGGAACCTGAGACATGGAACCTGAGACATGGGACCAGAGACATGGAACCTGAGACATGGGACCTGAGGTTAGCCTTATTTATAAATTAGCCATGCCTCTCCTTGTTCAGATATTTGATAAGAAGTAAAGAGTGTTACGGGGAATGTTACCAAATGTTTAATTTGTTCTTGTTGTTTGTTTGTATTTTACAGTATAAGGGGGGGGGGGGGGCTTAATGTTCCAGAAACAACACAAACCACGCGTGTACCACATAAGGCCAATATTATCAACAACTTACCACAACCACCACGCCAAGCACCATATAATCTATGTAACCCACATAATCACAGAAATCACAATCACCAAGTCATAACCACCAGCAGTGGAACCAGAACTTTGTGGACCACAAAACCTGAACCTTGTGGACCACAAGACTAGAGCTATATGGACCACACGACCAGAACAGTGTGGACCGCAAGACCACAAAACCACCGAGTGTCAAAACAAAATCCAAAAATCAGTTCACGGCAAAACAAATGAGTTCCATCCCCCTGTGTTTGTTGAAGCGACGGATACTTTTACAATAATGTGCGATGTTGAGGAAATGATGGGGACCTTCCAGTGCACGAATACCACACGCACAAAAATAAAACATTACGAGCTGATGATTTCTCACCCCCTTCACCCTACCCACCCCATTCCACCCACCCCCACCCCTTCCACTCCAAGAATATTCCATTCTGCTACAGATAGAATAAAGATGATGTATCGTATCTGTCGTACCTTCCTAGCAACTAGCTGATATTTCTTATCCCATTTTTTTTGGTCGACACTTGTAAGGCCCTAGAGATATTTTTTCTTATTCTATCATGTGTATGGATGGATGGATACATGTGTATGTGTGGATGGATATATGTGTATGTGTGGATGGATCTACATCCGATTTCTTTTATTTCAGCATCGAGAAGAAAATAGGGGGAGGGTTTTGTAAGGGGGAATGGAGAAAAGGAAAGAAAATAAAACAAGTGTTGAGTTAATATTTTAAAGATTTGTAATTTATTTTTTAGGATTTATTTTTAAATGCGTGGGTCGTTGTTTAATAACAGCTGTCTTGGTTTCTGCGCATGCGTGGCACGAGCGATATGTTGATGATTGGATGAACTCTCATCAAGTGCTGTAAAGTCAACTAGGAATTATTTTTCCTTTCCGCTAGAAGTCTAGTCAGTTGGGAGGGATAAAAAAAAAACCACCTACCAACGGTACGGCGTTTTCTGATTGAATCATGTCACTCGATAGGTCAGACAAGATATATTTGACCCCCGGGGTAAAGGTGGAAAGGTCAGTGGCTGAATTCATTTTTTTTTCTAGTGGTAGTTGATACTCCACACTTACCGGCTAAATTAGGAATACGTGCAGTTTTTGACTAGTGGTTGAAAAATCGGACGTTTAGTGGGCAAGGTGGGACGGTGTGGTCTAAGCGGTAGATCGCTAGGCTGCTAACGTGAAAGTCACGAGTTGGAATCCGGGTTCAAGTCAGTATACAGTCCCTGAGCCCACCCAGCTCTGATGAGTACCTAACTTAAGTTAGGGAAAGTAAAGGTCGCTTTGAAAAGCGCTGACAACAACTTCCTAATATATGCCGAGGTCCAGAAACATATGAACTCTATTTCATTTGCCCAGTGGATCGCTAGGTCTAAAGAGGATTCTTTACTTTTACATAGTGGTCGATGTATGCTTGAAACAGCTAGACCCAACAAAGAAGTAAGTAACGTAAGCGGTTATAATTACTGAATGGTGTTGAGAATCTTGACGCTAGTCACCCACAAATAATTCAATATACTGGCGGGCTAATCACCCACATTTGTTTTGAATTTGTTTGTTTAGACTAAGATCGCTCTAGGTGAACGAAATTTCTATGACAGAGTAGTCTAAATAAGTTGGTTTTCCTGATGTTGACGTATTAAAAAAACTTCGACGCCAAATTTAACCAAAGTGGCCGGATATTTTGGAAGGTCAAAAATAAAACTTTAATCGAAAATATAGCCCGGATATTTTAATCACCGATTCCCAAGCTAAATTTTTTTTATGACGATAAGAAATTAAGTGACATAAAATCTTATTTTGTCGGCAAACATCTTGAAGATTTATGACGATAAGTTCAGGCCCCAAATTTACCCACAGTGGTCTCAAATTTGGACGGTGTCGTAATATTCCCCGGTCACTTTTTTTTTGTACCGACCAGTGCGGTCAGAAATTGGATCACAAACGACAAGTATAGCTGGCGGGGTAATGAGAGACGGAGGGGAGTAATGGGGCTGGGGTGGTCAGGCTAGACAAGATGATGATAGAGGCATGTTACATGACCAGCGGTCAACAGGGCGAGATAACTCGCGGGGAGCTACTTTGACAAGGGCGATCACTCTCTTGTCCGGTGACTTTGTACGCGCGGGTATTCATGGAAGGTTAGTCGGGGAGGGAAATGTTGAGGAATATAAAGACTGGCTAGACTATGGGGTCGGGGGAAGGGGGGGGGGTGGATTATGTTGCAGACTTCAGCATCTTATGGTTACATAAGTTTATTATCTTAATACAAAGTAGGTCTGATCTATAAAGTAGATATCTTGTGAAAAGTAGATCTGATCTATAAAGTAGATATCTTGTGAAAAGTAGATCTGATCTATAAAGTAGATATCATGTGAAAAGTAGATCTGATCTATAAAGTAGATACCATGTGAAAAGGAGATCTCATCTATACAGTAGACTTGTCCTAAAAATAAGATCTGATGTAAACAGTAGATCCATCTGTTAGCAGGTCAGATCTGTTAAGTAGATGTGATATAAAATTACATCTGACCAGTAAGGTAGATCGATATGTAAAGTATATGTGATCTATAATGTACATCAGATCTGTACAATAGATTTATCTGTACAATAGATCTATCTGTAAAATAGGTACATCATTAAGTAAGAATCTGATCAATAAATTGAGAATAATGTTAACAATTAAGCCAACAAAAAGGAGAACAAACATTTTAACAAATAGGTAAACAGTTTAACCAAAAAACATATATCTACAACACAGTTAACACATAGGTTCAACAATCGAACCAAACAAATAGTTCTACAAATAGGCAATCAAACAACCCAGTTTTAAAAGAAGACAACAAACAGATAAAAAATCTGGCTAAAAATAATAAAAACAGACATGCATTAACAAAAGCAAGCGCCAAAACTGATTGCACCTGACAAGATTTTAGGGTCATTTCAAAAGTTGATAAATGATGACCGGCACGTTGACAGAGGAGCTGCCGTGTGGAGATTAAGAAGGGCTTTCTATCATATTTTAGTGGTATTCCTCGTGGTTTAGACATAGGGGTTATCATCTGGGGATTAAGGGGGGGGGGGGCTTTCTCTCATAGTTTGGTGGTGTCTCTTCACGGTGTTGACAAAAGAGTTGTCATCTGGGGATTAAGGGGGGCTTTCTCTCATAGTTTGGTGGTGTCTCTTCACGTTGACAAAAGGGTTGTCATCTGGGGATTAAGGAGGGCTTTCTCTCATATTTTGGTGGTATTCCTTGTGGTTTTGTCATAGGGGTTGTTATCTGGGGATTAAGGGGGGCTTTCTCTCATATTTTGGTCGTATTCCTCGTGGTTTCGTCATAGGGGTTGTCATCTGAGGATTAAGGAGGGCTTTCTCTCATATTTTTGGTGGTGTTTCTTCACGGTGTTGACAAAAGGGTTGTCATCTGGGGATTAAGGAGGGCTTTCTCTCATTTTTTGGCGGTTTTCCTCGTGGCTTTCATATAAGTGTTATCATCTGGGGATAAGGAGGGCTTTCACCCATATTTTGGTGGTGTTCCTCATGGTGTTGTGTAGCGCGCTACGACACCCTCCAATCAGAGGACAGCCTCGTTTTCCATGTTTCCTCGCGATGGTTTAATTAGTTAATGCATTAGCGATGTGAGTGCTTTGATGATTTCCTCCACACAAGTCAATGGGAAAAAATAGGGGAAACGCTTTGCCTTAATACCACGATTAATAGAAAAATCGCTAGAAAATTTGGATTTATAATGGCGATTAATTTGATGACGGCGTTTTCAGCTGTTTTTTTCTACACAATCAGACGGTGAGTCAAAAATGAAAAATTTCAAAGAAAATTTAACAAAATTGATTTTTTAAAACAGTAAAAAATATAACATACAGCTTTTCGTTCTCTTAATATATTATTAATTATCTGAAAATTTGAGTAATTGGTTTGAGATTTTTTTTTTAAATTTAAAGTACAATGTGACATTAATTCACGTTAATGGCATCGTTCGAAATCAGTGGTGGAATCAGAGAGTGACGTGTTGGGTCTTAGATATAACATCAGCCTCTCCCCCCCCCTCTTCCCCCCCCCCCCCCCAAACCTCCAGCCCCCATTTAATACTATGATTGAGATAAAATCGCTTTTTTAACTACCACCCCTTCCCCCCAAACCCCTACTTAACAAGACTCCATTGTCCTATAATGGAGATTTTGAATGTGTAAAAAAAAATGTACCCGGTGTTATAAAACCATCTGTGAGTATAAATCGTTGACTGTTTGTTTTTTAATGATATTTCAATATTTTTGGCATGTTTGTTGCTAATAGTTTTAATATCTAAATACAGTCACGCAATAGTTGTTTGTTTTTCCCTTGTCACAACATAGTTAAGTTAGGTTAGGTTTGCCTGTCGTCCCTACTGGGACATAGGCCACTGACAAGAGCTTTCCAGACGTCTCTGTCCTGGGCTAGTCTCTCCAACTGTCCCCAGGTGTATCCAATCTTCTTGGTGTCTTCTTCCAGGTCACGTCTCCAGGTCTTTCATGGTCTGCCTCTCCTCCTCCTGCCCTGTGGATTCCAGGTGAGGGCCTGTCTTGTTATGCTGGATACAGGCTTCCTGAGTGTGTGGCCAATCCATTTTCATTTTCTCTGTAGGATATCTACTTTAGCTGGCAGTTGATTTGTCAGCTGCCATAGAACATCATTTCTGATGGTTTTAGGCCAGCGAATTCGCAGGATCTTTCTGAGGCATGCTTTTATAAATAATAGTATTTTCTTCTTATTTATAGCAGTTATTCTCGATGTCTCAGTTCCATAGAGTAAAACAGGTTTTACTAGTGTGTTGAAGATCCGGATTTTTATTCCAAGGTTCAATTCTCCAGAACCCCAAACATTATTTAGTTGGTTGAAGACTGCTCTTGCCTCCCCCTCCTTATTTTTATGTCTGCTTCTGTCCCACCCTGCTTATCAACAATACTTCCAAGGTAGGGGAAGACAACATAGTAACGTAAACAAATTATTTGTAGCTGATGTTCAATTGTATGAATTATATAGTATCAAAATGTGCATAATTTTTTTTTTTTTTAATTTTTAAAAATAAGAATATCGTGATGCGTTTAAACACATTTTCACGGAGATTAATTTGGTGCAGTGCGGTTAATGTTTTTCACACACATAAATATTGAGCTGCACATAAAACTAAACAAAGAGAAAATTAAGGAAATCGTGGGTTTTTTTTTTGTTTTTTGGTTTTTTTTTGTTAACCATAAAAAATATAAAACATTTCGTTCTCAAAATCTATTATTAATTATCCGAAAATTCGAGTAATTAATTGTTTGGGATTCTTTTAAAAAATGAAGCAAATTGTAACAATACTTGATGTTAATTATTTCGCTGGAAATTATTTTTTTTATCACGCTCGTGGGTGCAAACAAACTATCGCGAGACATGCTTGCGATGCCAGGTGGATTTAGAAACTCTCGATGAACATCTTTCATTTATTTCTTTGTTAATCGTAAAAAAAAAATAACTGGCATTCGGGATGAAGTTCCACTCTTCAAAATGAAAGAATCAATTGTTTTAAGGTGCAGGCCAGTTGTTTAGTTATTTTTTTTTTAATTATTGAATTGTTTTTAGTAAAGGTCAATTGTGAACTGAAATGCAAAATATAAATGGCAAATACTAATGTGAAATAATTTTTGCTATCTTGTTGTATGTGTTCTTTTAAGTTTGTCGTCTCACGTTTACCATTCAGCCCTCAATAGATTGTCATCCCACATATATCATTCAGCCCTCAATAGATTGTCAACCACTTACATCATACAGCCCTCTATTGATTGGCATCCCACATATACCATACAGCACGTCAATAGCCAACAACGTACTACTCCAGTGTTTCTTCCAGACTTTTTTCTCCGGGGGACACTTGAAATTTTTGGGGGGACGGTTAGACTTTCTTCGGGGGGGGGGACGGTAGACTTTCTTCGGGGGGGGGGGGGGGGCGGACACTGTTAAAAGTATATATTTTCTATATAAATGATATAAATTTCAATTCGTTCGGGGGGACGGTAGAATTTTTCCCCAGAAGAGATGCCTGGAATAAACTCTGACTACCCCCTCCCCTCTCACACAGAAACATAGTACTTCCATATCTTTACCACACACAAAAATTACCTAGCCCATCTCTTCTTCTCCCACACACAAACATTACCGTAGCACCTCTCTTCTCACGCATAAAATATGTATCATCTCACACTAGCAAAAAGTATCAAGCTACTCAGTCCCCTACCCCTCTGTGCTCCCCCACATGTCAATACATGTACTAACAGTCAACACCACTCATCCCCACCCTTTTTTCCACTAAGTAACCCCCCCCCCACACACACACAAACTCACTCCACACACACACACACACTAACTGTCCACACTGTTCTAACCCCGCCTCCCATCCCCCCCCCCACACACACACACTCACCAACTTTCCACACTGTTCTAACCCCGCCTTCCATTACCCCACACACACCCTCACACACACACCAACCTCCACACTGTTCTAACCCCGCCTCCCATCCCCCCACACACACTCACACACACACCAACTGTCCACACTGTTCTAACCCCGCCTCCCATCCCCCCCACACACACACACTCACCAACTTTCCACACTGTTCTAACCCCGCCTTCCATACCCCACACACACCCTCACACACACACCAACCTCCACACTGTTCTAACCCCCGCCTCCCATCCCCCCACACACACTCACACACGCACCAACTGTCCACACTGTTCTAACCCCGCCTCCCATCCCCCCACACACACTCCACACACACACCAACTGTCCACACTGTTCTAACCCCGCCTCCCATCCACACCCAGCACCACAGTTCCACCAGCTACCTCCAGCTGCCCAGTTAAGTCTGGCACCTACGCAGACCTGTCCAGCTCGCTTGACCCC
The DNA here is from genome assembly GCF_028476545.2 of Physella acuta. Classification (NCBI taxonomy): domain Eukaryota; kingdom Metazoa; phylum Mollusca; class Gastropoda; family Physidae; genus Physella; species Physella acuta. The sequence continues at coordinate 136,836 of NW_026733052.1, forward strand.
GCTAGCAGTGAGTTCTCCCGCAGGCGCACCCCCCACCCCCCGGGGAGTGTCAGGGTATGCATGAAGCCAGACCTCGACATGATAAAGCACCAGGCTGCTGGATTAGATTTAAGAGTTTCCTGAACACAAATATTAGATAAATTAAATTTAGAGTTCCCTGAACACAAATATATTAGATAAATCAAATTTAGAGTTCCTGAATACAAATATTTTAGATAAATTAAATTTCGAGTACCTTGAATACAAAATATACTAAATTTAAAAAAAAAACTTTTTTGAAGTTTGTTCCGCGAAATTTCGTTTTGTACAAGCACTTTGTTGTGTCAAATCGAGAACTTGAATTACAACGTACGGTCAAGGAAAACCATGTGACACCAACGCCTACACAGAGGCTTAGCGAGGGGGGGGGGCAGTGGCGTAGCGAGGTCGGGTTTCACCCGGTGCGGCACTTAATGGTGTCACCCCCCCAGAGGCGTAGCGACCCTTCCCGGGGACAAACTTTCAAATTTTTGATTTGCACCCCCCCTCAAACTTTCGATTTGCACCCCCCCCCTCAAACTTTCGATTTGCAACCCCCCCCCCCTGAAGTTTTCGATTTGCATCCCTCTCAAACTTTCGATTTGCACCCCCCCCCCCCCTGAAGTTTTCTATTCGCACCCCCCCCCCCTCGAACTTTCGATTTGCACCCCCCCCCTCAAGTTTTTCTCTATATATTTTGCTATTTTTTGTCTTGGTGTCACCCCCCTAAATGGTGTCACCCGGTGCGGTCCGCACCCCCCCGCCCCCCCCCCTCGCTACGCCCCTGGGGGGGGGGGCGGACCGCACCGGGTGACACCCTTTAGTGGGGTGACACCAAGGCAAAAAAATAGCAAAATATATACAGAAAAATGATAATTTCACTTAGAGTTAATTAAATAGTCTTTTAAGAGCAAAGTGGACGAATCCCGACATGCTAATGATAAAGAAAATATGCAACATCCAGCTGAATATATAGCCGAATACATAGGGATATAGATATAGGGGGGGGGGAGACGAGTTAGTACGGCGAGATGAAATATAAACTCAACTGAATTTGAATCGAAAAACACATTAGAATTTATTTTTAAAAATAGATATGACTCAGTTATAAAGTTTATACTGATGTCACGATGTAGATATATGTCTTGACTTACTTGACTAATTCATGTTTTGAGAGGCTCTCTTCATTTGTGCTCACGGAATTTGTCTGTAATCTTAGTTAGACCTACGGGATTTAATTTTTACCTCTCTGTTTAGTTGGGCTCATGAGATATAATTTTTCTCTGTCTCTAATTTTAGTTGGGCTTATTGGATTTAATTTTTACCTGTGGGTCCTTGTGATGCGCTTATGGGATTTAATTTTTACCTGTCTATGTTGGATTTGATTTTTACCTGTGTGTCCTTGTGATGCGCTTTGGGATTTGATTATTACCTGTCTATGTTGGATTTAATGTTTACCTGTGTGTCCTTGTGATGCGCTTTTGGGATTTGATTATTACCTGTCTATGTTGGATTTAATGTTTACCTGTGTGTCCTTGTGATGCGCTTATGGGATTTGATTATTACCTGTCTATGTTGGATTTGATTTTTACCTGTGTGTCCTAGTGATGCGCTTAAAAGGGATTTTATTCCCACCAAATACTGCCGTGGAAAAAAATATTTTTAAAGCATTTTTAATGAACACGCTTTAGACTATATTAAATCTTTATTAAACCTTAATTAAACTAATTAAACCAACATTGCAAAACCGTCAACAACAGTTTCAACCTAGGCTTGTTTTTCAAATATTGGCACATTTTAAGCTCTAAACTCGTAATAAAAGAAATAAAGACTTAGTTCAAGAGAGATTAGCTGAAGCACGTCTAAATTAGGTTTGTTTTAAGATTAATAAAACTGTCGGGGGCAATTAAACTTAATTAGTCGTTAAAACTAAAATGGCGTCGCTTCCTTGTGTTAGCTTTAAGCAAATGTTTAGTTGACGTCACGTGATGGGATAACTCTAAACAAATTGTTTACTGGGTGGGCTGTTTTTAAAGTAAGTGGTCAGTTAGGTGGCTAGGTGGGTCGGTACAGTGGTCAGATGGGTCGGTACAGTGGACAGGTGGCTAAGTGGGTCGGTACAGTGGTCAGTAAGGTCGGTACAGTGGTCAGTTAGGTGGTTAGGTGGGTCGGTACAGTAGTCAGTAAAGTCGATGCAGTGGTCAGTTAGGTGGCTAAGTGGGTCCGTACAGTGGTCAGTTAGGTGGCTAGTGGGTCGGTACAGTGGTCAGTTACGTGGCTAAGTGAGTCGGTACAGTGGTCAGTTAGGTGGTTAGGTGGGTCGGTACAGTGGTCAGTAAGGTCGATACAGTGGTCATTTAGGTGGGTCGGTACAGTGGTCAGTTAGGTGGATCGGTACAGTGGTCAGTTAGGTGGATCGGTACAGTGGTCCAGTTAGGTGGGTCGGTACAGTGGTCAGTAAGGTCGATACAGTGGTCAGTTAGGTGGATAGGTGGGTCGGTACAGTGGTCAGTTAGGTGGATAGGTGGGTCGGTACAGTGGTCAGTTAGGTGGATCGGTACAGTGGTCAGTTAGGTGGGTCGGTACAGTGGTCAGTAAGGTCGATACAGTGGTCAGTAAGGTCGATACAGTGGTCAGTTAGGTGGATAGGTGGGTCGGTACAGTGGTCAGTTAGGTGGATCGGTACAGTGGTCAGTTAGGTGGATCGGTACAGTGGTCAGTTAGGTGGATCGGTACAGTGGTCAGTTAGGTGGATCGGTACAGTGGTCAGTTAGGTGGGTCGGTACAGTGGTCAGTAAGGTCGATACAGTGGTCAGTTAGGTGGATAGGTGGGTCGGTACAGTGGTCAGTTAGGTGGATAGGTGGGTCGGTACAGTGGTCAGTTAGGTGGATCGGTACAGTGGTCAGTTAGGTGGGTCGGTACAGTGGTCAGTAAGGTCGATACAGTGGTCAGTAAGGTCGATACAGTGGTCAGTTAGGTGGATAGGTAGGTCGGTACTGTGGTCAGTTAGGCTGGTCAGTACAGTGGTCAGTTAGGTGGGTCGGTACAGTGGTCAGTAAGGTCGATACAGTGGTCAGTTAGGTGGGTCGGTACAGTGGTCAGTTAGGTGGATAGGTGGGTCGGTACAGTGGTCAGTTAGGTGGGTCGGTACTGTGGTCAGTTAGGCTGGTCGGTACAGTGGTCAGTAAGGTGGGTCGGTACAGTGGTCAGTTACATCTATACAATGGTCTGTTACGTGGGTCGGTACAGTGGTCAGTTAGGTTGGTACAGTGGTCAGTTAAATGGGTCGGTACAGTGGTCAGTAAGGTCGGTACAGTGGTCAGTTAGGTTGGTACAGTTGTCAGTTAGATGGGTCGGTACAGTGGTCAGTTTGGTTGGTACAGTGATCAGTTAAGTGGGTCGGTACAGTGGTCAGTTAAGTGGGTCGGTACAGTGGTCAGTTACGTGGGTCGGTACAGTGGTCAGTTAGGTGGTTC